>NC_137607.1:56242310-56252310 GCF_963280865.1 Gymnoscopelus braueri | reverse complement strand
AAAAAAAATAAATAAATAAATATCAGAGGGAAGTAAGATTTTCCCTTTTGTTGATAGATTTTATCACAGTCTAGGTTGACCTGGTGCGTCTCCAATACATATTTGTAATTTTGTAGTTCAGATTATCTTCTTTAAAGCCTATTATACCTAAAGGTGCATGTGGGGGTCACGCACCCAAAATAGCAGATCTAGAAGCTCACAACACGCTGCACTGCGACACACTGTGAGTTTGTAGATTGTCTATTTTCAACGAGCGACACCCATGTATCTAAGTTTGAACCAGGCTTAGGGAGGTGGCTTGTCCCTTCACAGCCATGTTATGATCAATCAATCAATTGTGTTCCAGCTTGGATCAGTCTAACCAACACAGTGCGTTTCTAAGGTTCTATTTAGCAGTATCATGATGAAAACTCATTTTTTTCCCTCCAAGCTTTTTACACAAGAAATACAATGACATTTCTTTATACATAATTATCGTTTTTCTTTATATAAATGTTATATCATCATTAAACTCACACTGTGAGCTTGTAGGTCGGCTGTTTTCAATGAGTGACACCAATGTGCATCTAAGTTTAAACCAGGCTTAGGGAGTTGCCTTGCAGTGGTGGAAAAGTACTCAAATGTTTTACTGATGTAAAAGTATCAATACTGCTGTAGAAGTACTCTGTTACAAGTAAAAGTCCGGAATTCTAAATTTACTTGAGTAAAAGTCCAAAAGTATTGGTATAAAAAAAAATGTACTTAAAGTACCAAAAGTACAAAAATGTTTGAAAATAGCATAACTACAAGCACACAGTGTGTGAGCTTGTAGATCTGCTATTTTCAAATAGCCAAAGGACAGACTATCTGTCCTGATGAAGGTCTAACGACCGAAACGTCGAATAATAAAGAGCTAATTTTTTTTGCAAGATCCAGACGGTGTGCGGGTCTTTGATTTAAACCATCAGAGATCTCCTCCATAATTTGTACATTTTTGACTTTTATGCACCTGTCGCTAACCCTTGGGGTGTGCATCGGCCTCCTTCACAAAAATAGCCAAAGTATAAAATAGGGCTGAAGTGCTAAATGTTTTATAATGTAATAATTTATATCTGCAAAGTAACTAGTAACTCAAGTTTTCAAATAATTGTGGAGTAAAAGTACAATATTTGCCTCTGAGATGTAGTGGAGTATAAGTAAAAGTACTGAACATTGGAAATACTCCAGTAAAGTGAAAATACCTCAACATTTTACTTGAGTAAATGTACTTAGTTACTTTACACCACTGTTGGCTTGTCCCTTGACAGCCAAACCTTTATCCTCAATCTCAGATCTCTGGCCGGTCTTTGGCGAGTGAATAAAAACACAGCCCCATGGAGAAGGTTTTTATGGGTCAGATACAGTAGTGAACGTGAGCAGGTCTCTGTGTTTATCTATGTGTGTATATCTGTCTGCCGAACGCTCCGCTGGTTCCTGATTAAAGTTCCCCTGACATGACTGTGCTGGCTGTGATGTCACGGCTCAGGAATGCGTTGGCAAAATGAGACTTGGAAGAGGAGCGGAGTGTTTCATCTGAGGGCCTCTTGACAGGCCATTCTGTGGGACGACAGATCAGCGTGCGCACGCGCGCGCGCATGTGTGTGTGTGTGTGTGTGTGTGTGTGTGTGTACTTGTATTTCTACTCTTGAGAGGACCGTATGACCCCACAAATATAGTAAAATTTGCGAATTAGACGTTGTGAGGACCATTTTCCTGGTCCTCACCAGTGAAATGGATGTTTTATGGTTTAGGTTATAATATATAGTTGCACACTGGTGTCTTCCACCGAAAAATGCCAGATGTACAAGATCAGCGAGCTTGTAGATCGTTTTTTTTCGCCCTTCGGCTTTAGGTTTAAAAATGGCATTCATAAAATCGTCATTCTAAAATGTTGATGGCCTCTCAAGTATAGTAATACAAACGTGTGTGTATGTGTGAGCGTCAGTGTGTGTGTCTGTGTGTATGAGGGACATCTAAACTTGATTATGATCCTCTCATGATTAAGAGGCACATCTTGTTTCGTTCTGCATTCTATGATCACAAGTCAGGCTCAACGGGATTCACACTTTTCTGTTTGAGATAAGAACCGTGTTTTGTGGGCCAATGAAAAATCGTATTAAAGCTGCAGTCTGTAACTTAATATGGTCTCCACTCCTTTGGGGTATTGTTTTGTGACCATACATTTTGTACATAATGTGATATTTGGCTTACATTGAGCCCATAGGAGCATTGTGGAAGTATCATTAATACATCACCCCACCGGGGATGAACCGCGGCCCTTCTGTTTACAAGTCGACCTCTCAACACCAATGGTTCTCAAACTTTTTTCTGCCAAGGACCTCCGGTCCAAATTGATATGTATTTGGCCGCGGACCCCCATCTGAAAAGGTTTTTCCAGGGACCCCCAGAAGAGAAGATTTATGTTAAAAGATGATCAAAATTATTCAAACATTATAAACATTATCAAAAATAGCAGATGTAGGCTACAAGCTTGCAGCGGGGCACGAAGTGGCACGCTGTGAGCTTGTAAATCTGCTATTTTTGAATAGCCAACATATAAAATGGATAAAGTGGTTAAGTGGCTATATTAACTACTTTTGCTGGGGACCCCCTGGACCCCACTTTGAGAACCAATTCATTCAGCTATGGTCGCCCCATATAGGCCTACTGTCCGGAGTTTGAACCCTGGTCCTCCGTGCAAGCTTAGAAATGTTTACTGTTGAGCTATAGCAATAACTGTAACGCACGCACTGCTGACCTTCAGGAATAAACTTAAAAAGAAGGAAAATAAGTCGCACTCTCTCCGGCTCCATATGTAGTGATTTATTTGATTCACGTTTCGGCCTGTTGGCATTCCTTACATTTTATTCACCAAAAAAAAAGATTATGAATTGCAGCTTTAAGTTCCTGTTTATCTGAACTCATTCCTCACTTTCTGGCTCTGCAGCGAGTTTGTCTGACTCTGGAGGACATGGGTTTATAGTCTTCTTTTCTAATCTGATTTCAGGAATATAAACTGGGCTCTCGCTCAAATCAAACTTTTCTTGTTGTGAAGAAAACTTCCTGGTCTGTGTAAACCTATGTGTCTAAACACATCATGGATCTTCTTAAAAGCATGTCGGTCGTTGTCAACCACTTAAGCCCTCATTTATCCTTTGGGCTGTATTCGAAAATAGACGATCTACAAGCTCACAACGCTTTCGTGCCGCGAGAGGCGTTGTGAGCTTGTAGATCAGCTGGTTTAAAAACAAATTGAACATTTCTGAAAATATTACAAAATTGTAAAAAAAAAAAAAAAAAAAATGAAAAATCTGAAAATGTTTGCCTACTGTACAATGACAGACCTAAAATACGGAAGGTAGGGTTAAGCACTTAAACCCCAGCATCCATATTATGGGGAAAACCTTCGCAGAAATCTACTTGTAGATCGGCGATGTTTAGCAAAGATATTTAACGTGGAGCGGAGAAAAAAAAGCCACTAGTATAGAGCCGTGAGGGACTCCCGTCAACCAAGTGTAGCCAGTCAGAGTTGAGCCTCAGGGGCCACCGTAGGACAGCTGCACTGGCACTTCCTCATTGCCAATCAGTAAGAGTATTTAAAGGCCCTGCGGTCATAGATATAGAAACCTAGATACCTCATTGGCCTCTGCAGTTCGTTGGAGCAACTCGTATCGCGGCCGCCATTTTCGCGTAGGCAAACGGACACTCAAAGTGACTACTGGCCAATCACAGCGCTCACAGCGCGTTGACTACTGGCCAATCACAGTGCGTCTTTTCTAAGACCTGTCAGAATCAGTTGTCCCGCCCCCACCTGCCTCTGATTGGCCTACCGAACGCCCCCCTTCTGTGACACACGCGGAAGCTTCAGGGAAGCTTTCCTACGCTAAAATGGCCCTCAGAGCCGAAGGAGGCGTCTACCTTTATATGTCTATGCCTGCGGTGGTTGAAGGCTGCAGGTCTTGCGACCTGGGTCTCATGTGTTTTATATTTTCCTTGAGTGGGTTGGGGTCATGTGTGATGTGTCCATGTGCCAAGAGGGGGAATAATATGAAAGAACACTGACAATCCAAGATTTCACCACTGCTGTTTTGTTTAGCCTGAGTTTTATCGTTTGTTTTTATTGTTTATTTGTTTTGTGTTTAGCCATTTCTTGTATACTTTATATGTTTTTTTTTAATACTTTGGCTGTATTGCACTGCATTGCTATTTTAATTAGGCATTTAGTAAGTATATGTAATGAAACCTGAAATATTGTGCTGTGCTAAACTTAATAAAACTCCTTGTTTGGGAGAACAAAGCTCTTGTCTCAAACCTCATTGGCGAACTTGCATTGTGGAGAACCCGATTTAAAGAGGTTATACATTATTTAATTTCCTTGGTTAACCACCACCAAGGTGGCGTAGTCATACATTTTAACATTTATAGTAACTTCCTTGCTCGACACCAGGTTACACAAATATAGGGTTTAAGTCAGGGGTGGGCAACTTTGATGGTGGAGAGGGCCACTATATTTCCACACTCACCAGAGGGCCACATTGCATATTACTGTCGGGCAGACACCTCTTATCTCCGTATTTTAACTTTTTTTTTGTAAATTAATGCTGTACTTCGCCATTCTATGTCACACTAAGCTTGTAGATCTGATATTTTTGCTACTTTTGAATTGGAATCCTGATTTTTATTTTCCTATTTTTTAATTGGAATCCTGAAAAGTAATATTTGTATTTCATTTCATATGCATTTAGTTATACTTATGCTAACTTTATGAACTTAAATACAAATACATTGGACATAAAAAAGACAAATCACTAGTCATTAAGCTACTAATATAGACTGAAGTAATTAAATCGGGTCATGTTACAGCTGAAATCAATAATATATCAGTATTCCGATATTAACCTGCGGGCCGCATTAACTGAAGGTGGGGGCCGCATGTGGCCCCCGGGCCGCCAGTTGCCCATGTATGGTTTAAGTGGTTAATGTGGTTCTAAGTCCTCTGAGGTCTTGTTCTCTCTTGGCCTCATGCAGCAGACCTGAGGATGTGGACACTGATGGGAGCAGTGTGTCTATGCCACTGCGTCTTTGGACAGCTGCTGGAGGCCAGGGGGAATAAAGGAGCTGCCGCCACCCCGCGTCTCATCTGCAGCGTTCCGGGGATCCCCGGCACGCCGGGCAAAACAGGACCCAGCGGCACCCCGGGGGGCGACGGGAACGTGGGCATCCCGGGGAGAGACGGGAGAGACGGCAGGAAGGGCGAAAAGGGAGAAAGGGGAGAAACAGGTATCAAATAAACCAGTGGGTTCTCGAACTATATCATGTCAAGGACCCTCAAATCGATATGTATTTCGCCATGGACCCCCGTCTGATTTTTTTTGTGTGCCAGGGACCTCCAGAAGAGAAGATTTATGTTTAAAAATGTAAATCTCTATTCTTCAAAAATAGCAGATGTACAAGCTCACAGCGCAGCACAAAAGTGATGCATTGTATATCTGCTATTTTTTTATTGCAAACGTATAAATGGATAAAGTGGTTAAAATTATTGTGATGCTGTATTAACATATTTCGCAGGAGACCCTATGGAACCCCCCTCCCCCTGGGGGTCCCCGGACCACATGACCCATATAATCACGTTCAACCTTCAAACTTGGTGCTGCAGCATATTGTTTGTGTTAAGTGGAAATGTTGGACTGTGCCAGCCACCATGAAGCGGGGCCATGCATAAACTTGAAACGGTTCCCAGATCTTTTAAAGGTCATATCCTACCATCTGCAACATAGCCATCCTGCCACATAGTGAAAGTATGACGTCTATCAGGCCTGTATACCTGCATGTGTCTCAGTCCAAATCCATGCTTTCAGTCATGCTTTCCAAACACATCATAGAAAATGGGACACCCCTCAGCAACAATGTATACATTTTTATGTGTTTGGAAACCACTGAAAGCATGAATTTGGATTGAGACACATACTGTACAGGTAGGCTTGCACTATTTTAAAATGTTTTTTATAAATTATTATGAAAAAAGGCACATACAATGTTTCCCCCGACGGCAACAATTTATACACTTCTACACAATTTTACATTTTAAAATAGTGAAACTAGCCGATCTACAAGTTCAGTTCTGAGCTTGTAGATCTGCTATTTTCACAACTTTTGTACGCTCTTGTATGATAAAGTAGGGCATTAATTTGCAAAAAAAAAATGGAGAAAAGATATGGACATGTCTGGACATGCTATCTAAGTTACATTTTAGCCTTTGCAGAATTATGCAAAGGCTAAAAATGTAACTTACAGTAGATAGCATGTTATGTAGACAGATAGGTCAGCCTTGACCTGGCATCCTATAGTTTCAATGTAGGCTGATGATAGGTTCTTGGTTTACGTATGTATTAGTTATTATTAGATTATTGGTTTACTTATGTATGACTTTATTATTAGATTACTATTTTTATGCATTTGATGTATTATGTGTATTATGATGTGTTATCTTGTGTCCTTGCTTACTGTAAATCGCTCTGGATTAAGAGCGTCTGCCAAATGCCTAAACTGTAAACTGTAGATAAGAGGTTTCTGCCGACAGTGACAAAATTGATCAAAGGTTCAGGGTTTGGTGCTGGTTCTGAGGATCTGATTGCTTTTTGAGTTGAATCATGGCCTAGATATTTCACATGGGCAAAGCTGCCATGAAGGTCCTGAACTTTTCAGCAGAACAAAGGGTAAATCACTGGCTGTGTTGCTCTCAGCCAAGAGAGACAGTCCCATCTATCAGCACCGTCTCAAGTTCAATACATGTCTCGCAGTCACCCGATAAACGTCATGTAGCCTACAGTACCTGTGTTTTCCATGATGTGTGGAAATCGGAATTTCACATTCGACCCGACATGCAGCAACAGGCTTTTACTTTAGTATGACACACGCACGCACCATGCATGCACACGCACACACGCACACGCACACACACACACACACACACACACACACACACACACACACACACACACACACACACACACACACACACACACACACACACACACACACTTTTAGACAAACTGTTCTTTATCAGCATGCAGGCGTGATTACTGTTTCATCGCCTAAGGCTACTTGTGTTGCTTGGTTTGAATGCGTTTGGCGGAATTGTAGGTTTGATTACTAATAGGGCCTGTTGCCCTAAATGACTGACGCCCTGCTCCAAGAGTGACATAATGCCTGACATCTGGTCTAAAGCTGCGATCCGCAACTTATTTTATTGAATGAAACACTATTTTAACTACCACCCATATGGTAGAGTATGTTAACAAGTACATCTGTGCGGTAGAGCATGTCAATACAATACATCTGCAGTGGTGTTGGAGGTGGTCTCTCCTCCTACTCCTGCATCCCTACTCTACTTGTCAACCAGTAGGTTGACAAGTAGCACTGCCTTAAGCTCAAAAGCGCAATAACTCCCCTGACCAAGTAGGGACTGACTCTTGGATTGACTATTGGCAAATTTAACCACTTGAACCCCAGCGTCCATATTTCTGGGGGCAAACATTAGCCAAAAATAGATGATCTACTTAGCTCACAACACGACGGCTTGTGAGCTTGTAGATCGGTCATTGTTGGTGAAGAGATTTGGTGTAGACGGAAAAAGGTACAGGGCCGACTCGGGTCCAGTTTACTTCAGTAAGTCTAGAGGGTTTAAGTGGTTATAGGGCTCAGTGTCTGTTAATCCTAATCCTAAATGGTAGGGTTGCACAAAGGCCAAACAAAGCCAGGATACACACAGGCAGTCAAGAATAACTGACCTGCACAAAGGTTCACAGAGGACATAACTTTAATAACGGGTATCTGACTGTATCAACTACCACTTAAAGCGTGTCAGCCAGGGACCCCCGGGTGGCACAGGGGTAAAGTGCCTGCCCACCACCGCGGAGGTTGTGGGTTCGAATCCACAGTGGGGCAACCGGCTTTGTTGAGCGTCTACACATGAAAACAATTGGTGTTCAGGGGAGGGTGATATTATTTTGTCACTGCATGTACTCCTACGGGCTGAGGCGGCACCTGTCAGCAGGGAGTGTTGGTCGGGAGGAGTAGAACGAAGGCTCTATGTCCTCCCGGTGGGGACTCCTTGCTGGCAGGTGAGTCAGTAGGATACAACACAGCAATGTGTGTGGGGAGGAATCAGTTGGCATAACGACTAAATTGGGGAGAAAAAAGGGGTAAAAAGCAAAAAAGCAGGAAAAAAAGGCTGCCATTTCAGCACCATCTCTCTCTCTCTCTCTCTCTCTCTCTCTCTCTCTCTCTCTCTCTCTCTTTCAGGGCTCAAGGGGAAGGTGGGCCCGACCGGTAAGATCGGCCTGCGAGGCACCCGCGGCCCCGGGGGCAAGCTGGGCCCCTCCGGAGAGAACGGAGACGTGGGTCCGTCCGGCGCCCCGGGGCAGCACGGCGAGAAGGGCGACAAGGGCGGGCGAGGCCCAGCGGGCACGGCGGGCGTCTGCCGATGCGGCAGCTTGGTGCCCAAGGCGGCCTTCTCCGTGGGCATCACCAGCAGCTACCCGCAGGAGAAGGTCCCCATTCGGTTCAACAAGGTGCTGCTCAACGAGGGCGGGCACTACAACCCGCTGACGGGCAAGTTCATCTGCGCCTACCCGGGCATCTACTACTTCTCCTATGACATCACGCTGGCCAACAAGCACCTGGCCATCGGCCTGGTGCAGAACGGTCAGTACCGCATCAAGACCTTCGACGCCAACACGGGGAACCACGACGTGGCGTCGGGCTCCACCGCCATGTACCTGAACCCCGAGGACGAGGTGTGGCTGGAGATCTTCTTCCAGGACCAGAACGGCCTGTTCGCCGACCCGGGCTGGGCCGACAGCCTGTTCAATGGCTTCCTGCTCTACGCCGACACGAACTATCTGGACTCGCTAGCAGAGGACTACGCATAGCAGCGACTTTAACTGTATTACACTAACGGTAGCTCTATTTTAAATAGCATTTTTTTTAATAGTTAAAGGGATATTTCACTTTCAAATACAATAAATATTTAAGAAATATATAAAAAATACATGAAAAAAGTAGCCTAATGGGAAAATCACGGCCCCCTCACGCATTAGAGGGACATTCTAATGCGTGAGGGGGCCATGATTTTTCCATTACTTTTTTCATTTATTTTTTATATATTTTTTCATGTTTATTTTATTTGAAAGTGAAATGTCCCTTTAATGTATACATACTGTATGTGTGAAAAAATATATTTTATGTAAATGCCCTTCTAGGTTTTTTCATTTGTGTGTGTGTGTGTGTGTGTGTGTGTGTGTGTGTGTGTGTGTGTGTGTGTGTGTGTGTGTGTGTGTGTGTGTGTGTGTGTGTGTGTGTGTGTGCCCCCCTCACGAAGGTGTTGCAAGAAAATAAATCGAGCGGAATAAATCTGTTGAGTCTTTTTCTAGAAATGTGCTTCTTGGAACTTCAAGTGGGGACTTTTCATGGTTGCAATGCCAAGTGTCAGCAGATGACAAATGATTATTTTTATAAGATTGATTTTAAACTGATATTCTGCAGCCAAAATACAATACATTGCTAAGTGATTATGAAATACTATTACAACAACTCAGACACAGAAGTTCATTTTCATTTGGAAGCCATGGTTTATGAATAGAACCAGTAATAGGCAACATTAACAAATACAATTACGTTATTACATTCAAGGAATAATATTTCTACAAATGCTACTTAATTTCTACAAAACCTGTGATAGCCAGTGATTTTGGGGATACACAAGAAGTTGAATTGTAAATTTAGTTGATAATGATGTCTGCTGTGCATGTTAAAATAATGTATAGGCTACTTTACATCATTTGAGCCGACCATTTTCCAAAACATACAATTATTTTTTTTACATTTTGAAAAAGGCTACAGCTGGGGTCTTCAACAAGGGGTCCGGGACCCCTAGGGGGTCCTCAGAGTTACTACAGGGGGGGGGCCTGTCTTTATGTGA
>NC_137607.1:56135056-56242110 GCF_963280865.1 Gymnoscopelus braueri | reverse complement strand
GATAGGAGCCTGTCTATATGTGATAGGATCTTTTTTTTACATTAACCACTTTAACCCTAGCATCCCTATTCTGAGGAGAACTTTAGCCAAAAATATGATAAATAATATTTTTGTCAAAGTGATTTGGTGTAGAGGGAAAAAGGAGCAGACCAAGTACAAAGCCAAGGTCAAATTTACCAAGTATTGAGGGTGTATGTCTGGAATAAACAAAACATATACAGGGTTAATGTGCCCACTAGACCCTAAGGGTCATTGATAAAATGGATTCACAATGCTCACAAATACAATGTTACTTGTCAGTGAATAAAAATTAAGTACCATAAAATGATACAAACAAACAAGTATTATAAAAAACAGCTACAAAGAATGTGTATGCAACCTTTTTGACATTTAGTACCATTTTGTTGTTGTTTTAATTTTAACTTTGTTGTATTGTCTTTTATATCAACCTATTAGAGGCTGAAATAAAGATTGATTGAAGTTAGCCCGTATAAAAAAGGTTTGCATTTGCATGCAACTTATGAAGCTCCTCTTTTTTCAATCTAAAATACAATGAGGGTTTGGAATGACTACATTTGGATGTATGTACAGTATATGTACTGTATATGAAATTTAGCTAGAATAATGATGATCAAATTAATAATGAATACCTCCTCATCTTCTTATTACTATTATTATTGAAGCCAAACAGTACATTTTGCCAGTAAAGACCAAAGTCAGAGTCAACATTATCAACAATATACAGAGATACATCCTTCCAAAACTTGTTAGTGTGTGGGTACAATTCCAAAATAAGTGCAGCCTTGTCTCATGAAGCTCCTCGGCCACCGTACTCAGAGAGCCTATGACGTCACGACGTCTGCCAGATTGACAGTCCTTCAGACCAATGAGAGTCCAGATAAGAGACACCGCGTTAGGTTGCATCCATGCACGAGTTGTTTATAAGCGTTACTAGGCAGCAGGCAGATCATAATAACGGTAAGCTCTTTACAACACAATTACTGTACCAAGTACGTCTCTAATGTTACACTGTGTTACAGGATCTAATGTTACACTGTGTTGTTAGAGGATCCCATTTCAAACAGGACCACAACAATGGTGCCTTTATAATGATGGAGTCTAGACAGATAGATCATGTGTTTATAGTTTCATATTCGCTCTATTACAACATAATACGCTTTGTGATGGGTTCTTACATCGTCTCACTGAGATCTATTATTTAGACCGGTGGTTCTCAAACTTTTCCATGCCAAGGACCCCCCAAAATTACATGTATTTGGCCGCGAACCCCCATCTAAAATATTTTGTTTCAGGGACCCCCAGAACTTAAGCGATTTCACTGTTTTTCCAAAAATAGCAGATCTACAAGCTCATAGCAGCACTCAGTGCCGTGCTATGAGCTTGTATATCTGCTATTTTTGAATATCCAAAGTATTAAAGGTTAAAATTATTGTGACGCTATATTACCACATTTTGCTGGGGACCCCCTGGTACCCCCTCAAGGACCCCTGGGGGTCCCCGGACCCCACTTTGAGAACCACTGATTTAGACAGTGTGCATTACTCAACCCAATAGGCTATAAGTATAATTTAACTCTGATCATGACGTAGGAATGTAACCAAAATGGACCCTCCATTTGGCAGTGGTGGAAAAAGTACTCACATGTTTTACTTAAGTAAAAGTATCAATACTGCAATGTAGAAATGATCTGTTACAAGTAAAAGTCAGGAATTAAAAATGTACTTGAGTAAAAGTGCAAAAGTATTGGTATCAAAATATACTTAAAGTACCAAAAGTAGAAAGTACTCATTATGTAGAACGTCCCATTTCACAGGTTTTCAAATGTATAAAAATCTTTTGAAAATAGCAGATCTACAAGCTCACAGCATTGTGAGCTTGTAGATCTGCTATTTTCAAATGGACGAAATGTATGTAAGGATGTATGTTTTGTAATAATAATCAAAATCTAAAAAAAAGTAACTAGTAACTAGTAACTCAAGTTTTCAAATAATTGTAGTGGAGTAAAAGTATAATATTTGCCTCTGAGATGCAGTGGAGTAGAAGTAAAAGTACTGAAAATTGGAAGTACTCCAGTAAAGTAAAAACACCTCAAAATTGTACTTAAGTGCAGTACTTGAGTACATGTACTACACCACTGGTTACATTTGCACATTATCAGAGTTACAGATGGATAAATGAACGTTGAGGATTATAATGTGTATATTATTCACATTACAGAGAAACTACCTGCATGAAGGAAAGGATATCATGTATGTTACATGAACATGGACCTGTGGATGTAGAAGTGGACCTCAATTTCATCACAACTTCTTGCCATCATCTTTTGCCATGGCTTCCACGAGGTATATGATGATCTCTTTTAGCAGTCTGGTGTAGCAGATGAAAACATGTCAATCTAAGTTAAAGTGTTGCATTTTGTATCTTTTGGAGTGACGCTATTTCCACTTTTCTGGTGCTTTTTCTTAGTTAATGAGACCCATCAAGAAAGATGAATAGATAGATGGATGGATTGAATCATCTGCTCCAGTTATAGTACATTCACACGTAGACATAGAGAGCTAAAAACAATAAAAGTAAAAAGGTGCTACATCATATAAAATATAATTTCCACATAATGGCTTGCGTCCTCACATTTAAAAAGATATTCTACATGCCCTCCTATCCTCTTTGTTGTTCCAGGGACATTGGAGAAAGACTGCGTAAGAAACATCGCAACTTGCAAGACTCTTTAAAGAACAGAGATGAGGGGGACACGCAGGTAAAGTGAAATAATATCATATATTTTTACATCACACCTAGTTGTCACTGTACGCCTACAGTGAACCTGTAAATGATGTGTGTACAACGAATAGCCCTGCATAGTAAAATTCTGAGTGCTAATTTATCCATTTGTAACTCTGAAAGTGTACAAATGGAACTAAATGGACCCTTATGGGTCCATTTGGTTCCATTTGTACACTCTCAGAGTTAAACAAACTCTTAACTTCAACTTCAGTTTGATTGTCACATCACAGGTTTTGCAGGTGTAAAAACAGTGGGTGGAATTCTTCTCGCACAAGCTCCCATCTTTTGTAGTTTTCAGGAAAGGGAAGAATTATAGGGATACAAGGAAAGAAAAAGAAAACAGGTCAGATATTCAAATAATTCTGATATGAGCGCAGCGAAATATATGCATATACAAGGAGGTCAGATATCCCCGAAAAATGATTTTAGGATTTACTGTGTGTCGGGCAGCCAATAACAGGAGACAACGAGACTTCCCAGACAAGACCCATACACACACACACACACACACACACACACACACACACACACACACACACACACACACACACACACACACACACACACACACACACACACACACACACACACACACACACACACACACACACACACACACACACACACACACACACATGCAGGGAGAGAGGCCAACAATGCAGTAAATGTAAGCTTTATAATCCACCTGGTACTAGGCTCTGGTTCCAGCTAGCAGGCTGAGAGAGGACAGAAGACACACTACAATGGAGGTTGGTGTCTCTCTTCCCAATGGAGCTTGTAGACTAGTAGTAGTGTTGCTGTGTTCTGTCTGTGTGCTGCTGTGCTCTATTCACACTGCTGCCTCCATCACGCTCACAGTGCTTCTCCTCGCCTTGCAAGCTGTTGCTCTACACAGCACTGACTATTTTGTCCTTTTGAAGGAAAGATTTCTTTCTCACGTCTGCATTTAGAATGGCCAAAACAATGCTAATGCTAGCAGTGTGGCTGCACCCTGTTTGTAGGGAAGTATTGGTGCCACTTAAAAATAAATCTGTGTGTGCGTGTGCGGGTGCGTGTGCGTTTGTGTGTGTGTGTGTGTGTGTGTGCGCGTGTGTGCGTGTGTTGCACCAGGAGCTCACAGGTGGTGAGGAAGACCCCGGAGATACACTGAAACACAAGCTAAAGGCTCAGAGGCAGAAGCGAAAGAAGAAGGTGCAATTCCACCTCCTCCCCTCTTATCTTCTCTACCTGTTTAAAGGGATAGTTCACCCCCAAAATGACCTTTTTTCTATCGATTACACACCCCATGGAGATTTTTTTGTTTTTGTCGCATTCCTAAGCCAATAATTTGTTCGCATTCCTAAGCCAAATTATTGGCTTAGGAATGCGACAAAAACAAAACAATATCCATGAATTCAAGGCTTCATGGGGTTTGTAATTGATAGAAAATAAGTAATTTTTTGGTGTGAACTATCCCTGTAAACATGACCTTGTGTCAATGTGTCATATGATGTTGGTCAATGTAAGGATTTTTTATGGTGTTTTATGATTGTGATGTAATTTGTTTTGACGTAATGTTTGAGGCATTTAAGGAATTTTATGTATCCTGCCTTGTCAGATTTTAATAACTGAAATTATATTAATATTTCAATTCCCATAGCTCCTGGAGCAGTCTTCTACCCAGGACTCCCACGAGGACAACGTGCAGGAGATCAGCGGAGAAGGGAGATCAGCAGAGAGACCGGCGGTCCTGTCTAGACCTCCGGCTGGCTCCCACAGAGGTGAGCCTTCATATCGTCACTGTCGGGGGGAAACTTGTATGTCAAAAACCTTGACTTCTCAGGAAAAGGAGCGGAAATGCTCAGAAATAGTGAAACTCTCAGATCTGCAAGCTCACAATGCGTCGCGATGTGACGCATTGTGAGCTTGTAGATCGGCTATTTTCACTACTTTTGCATGACTCTCTTGTATGACGAAGTAGGTCATTAAAAGACGAACAGGAGTAAACAGTAGTCGTTTCATGAAACCCTTTCGTACTCCAGGTCTCCCCCCGTTGCGTCAGGCCTCAGCCACCCCAGACTCGTCAGAGGGACCCCTGCAGACCCCCGGGTCCAGCCGTTCAGACCACACCATGAGACAGCGCATGAGAGAGAAGATGAGAGCAGCCAGAGTAAAGAGCCACTTCTCTAAGAGGATGTTTTGTATCATTCATTACTAAACACGCAGGAATCCAACCGGGATGTGCTTGAGAGTTGTTTTTTTAATTTTGTTTTACAACCGTCACCCTGGCGCCCCTATTGTGGGCATGCTGTTAAGCGAAAAACGTAAAAGAATGTCCAAAATATGTCCTTGTTTTTTTTTGTATAAATGTAAAAATAAATAAAAAGCAAAAATAACATATCTACAAGCTCACAACACATCACAATGTGACACACTGTGAGATTGAAGATCTGCTATTTTCACTATACTGTATGTATACTGTACAACAAAGTAATATAAGTCTTAAATGGTTCATAAGACTGTAAAATATTTCCAGTTCAGAGGACATCTTGAATCTGTGTTATTTTTGTATTTTTACCTGATGCAGAATCAATGTAATGCGGTGAAACATCATCATAATGCATGTTTTTATTTATTTTGATCTCCCAGTCCAAAGCTGAGAGCATCCTGCAGCAGGACCCTTCCACTCAGGAGAGACCCAGTCGCCTACAGACCCTCAGAGACAGAGACACTCTCACCAGGTTTGACAGAGAGGTGAGAGCTCCTTCATGCCTTCTGTTACATCATCCACACCAGTGTTTACCAACCTGTGGGCCAGGGACCACTGGTGGTCCGCGTGGGTATTGCAATTGGGCACCAAATAATTGGAAAAACCCTAAGATGTTAATGATAATATATTATTAATATAAAAAACATAACGTAAAAGAAAGAAAATCATGTTTTTTTTTTTTTTTAACACTTGAAAGAAATAGTTTTCTTTGATATCTAATAAATAGGAACAAAGTAAGTAAACTACTTTAGTTCCATTGATCCAAGGTGGAACACAATCAATTGATAGATCATTGAAATAAACATGCTCTGCAAATGCACGTGGCCCAAGTGGTCACGCTTTTGAGATTAGCCAGAAAAGGTTGAGAATCACTGATCTACATCATCTGGCTCATTTGTACTTTGTTGAATGACCAGGTTTTATTTTGAGAAATTATAAATGAGCCTTCAAGGGTTATTATTATTTACCAAATGCTGTGCCCTCTGTAATCAAATAGATCCAATTCATAGAATTTTCAAGGCGATTGCAGGAGTAATAATCTAATCTGTGTATACTATACACCAGTGGTTCTCAGCCAGTGGTCCGGGGACCACCAGTGGTCCTTGAGGGGGTTCCAGGGGGTCCTCAGCCAAATTAATAGATAGGAACCAAATTGACCCTACGTGTCTGTAACTCTGAGAGTGTACAAATGGAACCAAATGGACCCTAACGGGTCCATTTGGTTCCATTTGTACACTCTCAGAGTTAAATGAACACTAATGATGATGATACAGTGTAGATTAGGGACCCCACGAAATCAAAATGGTTGAGTCCCTCGCATATCTTTTCCAGTGGTTGTCCGTGGGCTAATATGTGTCAATTTGGGGGTCCTTGACGCGGAAAAGGTTGAATTCACTGATAGTATACTGTATAGTATTTTGTCCTTACACGGAGTACACGCTTTGATGTTTCACTGTTGACTCATTCCCTATGTTTCTACAGGCTGACACTGACAGGCCAGAAGGAAATGACGTGCCATTGGCTCTCAGCACCAGGGCCAAATACCGCGAGGCGGCGAGACGTGTGAGGCTTAAACACCAAAAATAATAACAAGCTGCTGTCTATTTACCACATAAATGACATGGTCAATTTATTAAACATTTTTTCTGTTTGCAAACGTAGGCGGAAACGGGCCTACCGACCGTGGAAGAGGCGTTCAACTTCTTCACGTTCAACTTCGACCCAGAGACTCCTGAGGAGAGTGACAGTGTCTTCAGAAAAGGGAAGAAACATTCAAGACACGCTTCAGAGGACGGAGACGAAAGCGGAGATGGAGAGACGGAGGTGGAACGCCATGCTGAAAGAGACCGACGAGGCGACAGCGAGGGAGAGGACACCCAGCAGCAGGTTAGATGCAAAAAATATAGGCGAAGAACTCAGTCCACACAGGATGTTCTTGATGACTGATTTCAGTTGGTCACTAACCACGGAAGCCCTTTTTTACACTTTCATGTTGTGAGCTTGTAGGTAGGGCTGTCACGATTACAAATTTAAGTTGACGATTAATTATCACTCAAATAATTGCGATTAATGATTTAATTGAGTTTCTGTCATTGAAAATTAATGGAACATTATGAATAAAAATTACATTTCTGTTTGGCTTTTAGCTTTCGTAAACAAACGTTGCACAGGGCAGATATGACAAACAACACATATTTAATTACTTTATACAAAAATAAACATTAATAGTGGAAATAGCCGATGTATAAGCTCCAAACGAGTCGCATTGCAAAGCGTTTTGAGCTTATAGATCTGCTTTTTCCACTATTTTTCGCTTTTTTTTTCAAATATGACATTTTTTAACATGGAATTGATTATGACGATTATGCAAAAATAATTGCGATTACTTAAAATAATTGCAATTAGACAATTATGTAATATTTGTGACCGGCCTACTTGTAGGTCGCCTATTTTTGTAGACATTTCTACAAACATTTCTTTTGGAAATCTTCGCCCATAATGACATGCCCAAAATAGGCACGCCAGGTCGAAATGGGTTAATAATACGGCGTGAAACCTCACAGATCAAGAGGCGACCCGAGTGGTTAGGGCACATGCAGTACCACATGGCCTGGTTCGATTCCCGGCTGGCCGGTCCATGTCTGAATGTCATTCCCATACTTCCTGTCTCGCTCGTCACTATCACTGTCAAATAAAGGCTTTATCAAAAATCAAACAAACAAACCAACATGCTTCCAGATCTGCCATGGAGCATGGGACAGTTTTTGGGATTATCCAGACTGCAGCATTTGCATGCGATGAGGGGTGAGACACACTCCGAGGTATGAGAGCAGGACACAGGGTTTCCATTAACAAATACTCTCCTCAGACCATAAACGTTTTGGCTTTTGGACATATGTCCAACAAGCACCATGTGTTTGAATGAAATGAAGACCACTCCCCTCAAAGATTTAACATTTTCCTTTGTCTTGCGAGGCAGGTCTGGCTGTCCATCACTGCGGGTTGCATTGCGTCATTCTTTTGAACTCGTCGTTTGGTCCAGTGTTGATTTCCTCGACTAAAACTATGACGAAAAATGTCCAGAACTAAATAAAAACTGAGTAAAAACTAAGCTATGATGACTAATACGAAGACTAAATATATTGACAATTTCGTCAACAAATAAAAACTATATTAACATTTTATGTTTGGTTGCGCTCGGGTGTTGTGCTCTGAAAATAGCAGATCTACAAGCTCACAACGCGTCGCAGCGCGACGCGTTGTGTAGATCTGCTATTTTCGGCATGCAACCAAGTGTAAAATCGGCCATTACGACGCCATCAAGGCACCGCCAAAATACATTTTAGTAGACTAAATCAACTGTAGATTTAGTCGACTATAATCTTATGATATTTAGTCGACTAAAACTAGACAAAAAATAAAACATTTCAGGTGACTAAAATATGATTAAAACATGTGCAACGTGTGCATTATGTTTTTCACCTGCTTTAACCACTTTCAGCCTGGCGTTCCTGTTTTGGGCATGTCATCATAGGTGAAAAAGTTCAAACATGGTCTAATGTAGCAGTGTTTGGAATAATGAATAGTTTCTATGTGCAAAACTGTTACTTTTCAGGATTAAAATACAAAAACAGCAAAAGTAGTAGATGTACAAGTTCAAAACGCTTCGCGCCACGTTTCGAGCTTCTAGGATCTGCTACTTTTGATGCTTTTGTGTGACGCTGTAATATGATCACATAGGGCGACATTTATGTGTCAAATGTGTCCTTTGTGTCCCGCTCTTAGAGTGAAGAAGCTCCTCTGGTGCCAGAGGAATCGGAGGACTTGTTCGTCATTGAACAGTCGACTCAGGACTTCTTGGAGATGAGGAGAGCAGAGTACATGGGCTACCACAGACGTCTGCAGAGAGACAGCGAGCTACTCTTCACCCCCAGCTACATAACCGGTACACTTTGACTGCAACTCTTTCACATTCACAATGCAATACTGTACCTTGCTTTAAAGCTCAAGAAAATACTCCTTAAAGTACAAGTCCAGACTAAAATAACATATAGCCTTTTTTCCTACTTATTTTGATTCCAAATGACTGGCCATGGGGTCTATTTGCAGAGCATAGAGCGGAGCCCACAAGCATATCCCTACTTATGCTATTTGTTGTGGTGAAAAGTTTCACTTTTGGGACCAATATAAGTAGGAAAAAAGGCTATATGTTATTTTATTCCGGACTTGTCCCTATTCACTGCCACAATTATTGCTGACCGCGTTTGCCCACTGCCAGAGATTTTTCATTTAAAAAAAAAAGTACTCAGGAGCCGAGATACAGAATTTTTAAGTTTTAAGTTAACAAGGAAGTGGATGGGAGTGTAGATCTTTAAACAATCATATCTCCTTGGTCTTTGGGTCAAATTTGAAAAAAAAACTAAAAAAAAAAAAAAAAAAAAAAAATTAATTTTTTTGAAAAAAAAAAAATTACGTTTTTTACGTCAGTGGCAGGATTGGTAAACGGGACAAATTACGTTTTTTACGTCAGTGGCAGTGAATGAGTTAAGTCTGAATAGAGAGTCTTTCTCTTAAAGGTCAGTAAGTCACCTTGTATATCTTATTACATTATTATTAGTAGTACTAGTGTTGTATTCCATCAGTGTAACTATCTGTGGATCTTGATTAATATGTTTTTATTGACAAAAATGAATATCCATGAACATAATTATATTTGTACATATCTATCAAAAGGCAAAAATCCCCCCCCAAAAAATAGAGCTTATTTACATTGTGGTGTGTAAACTTATATTTTAGCTTTCTTTATGAGTTTTTCTTTTATGACGTACCTTCCCCTTCAGAGGTTGTTATTGTTATTGGAAATGTAAACAAAAACAGTCACAGAACTTCACTGGGTTCTGGAGAGTTTCAGGTGGAAGGTTCTGGGTTGTCCTTTGTTGTCAAAAAGAGCCATAATTGTATGTATTGTCTCTGTTTCACTGTGTTTATTGTGTGTTGTGGATAGACAGAGAGATGCATATGGGAACCATTGAATCTCACTGCCATACACGCCATGTGTATGTGATCAGTAAAACTTGACCCCTGAACCCCTTGTATCAATACATTGTTTTAGTTTGGCATTGAGCGAGGGTGTGTGTCCATCTGTGGTGTAAAATAAATAACTTTTTAACATTTAGTTAAGTACTGTACTTAAGTACAATTTTGAGCTATTTGTACTTTACTGGAGTATTTCCAATTTCCAATACTTTTACTTCTACTCCACTACATCTCAAATCCAAATATTGTACTTTTTACTTACTTTTACACTACAATTATTTGAAACTTTTAGCTACTAGTTACTTTGTAGATTTTGATTATTATTACAAAAATACATTAACCACTTCAGCCCTATATCCATTTTTTGCCATTTGAAAATAGCTGATCTACAAGCTCACAATGCGTCGCATCGTGATTGTGAGCTTGTAGATCAGCTATTTTCAAAAGATATTTATACATTTTATACATTTGAAAACTTGTGAAATGGTACATTCGGCATAATGAGTACTTTTACTTTTGGTACTTTAAGTACATTTTGATACCAATACTTTTGTACTTTTACTCAAGTAAGCTTTGAATTCCGGACTTGTTACTTGTTTCTACATTGCAGTATTGATGCTTTTACTTAAGTAAAAAAAAAAATAGCACTTTTTCCACCACTGGTGTCCATGTGCTCCTATAGTCCCAGCTTCCAGCAAACTGCCTGAGAACATGCGGCCCCGCTATCTGGAGGACGAGGGCCTGTACGTAGGGGAGCGGCCTCCTGTTCTGCGGTCCAACGAGAACATTCTGGAGAACCGCATCTTGAAACAGGAGCAGGTACATGGCAGTTGGCACTCTTGTGCACTCTTGGCACTCTTGTGGAAAAGGCACTCTTGTGGAAAAAATTTAAAAGCCTTGATTGAATTGGCTAATGCATTGGTTCTCAAAGTGGGGGGGGGGGGGGGGTCCAGGGGGTCCCCAGCAAAAGTATTTAATGTAGCATCACAATCATTTTAACCACTTTATCCATTTATTCGTTGGCTATTCAAAAATAGCAGATATACAAGGTCACAGCGCATCACTTCGTGCCACACTGTTAGCTTGTACGTCTGCAATTCTTTATACTTTTTGAAAAATATCAAAAGTGAACATTTTGAAACATTTTATTTGTTTTTACATAAATCTTCTCTTCCGGGGGTCCCTGACACAAAACCTTTTCCGATGGGGGTCCGTGGCCAAAATACATATAAATTTGGTTGTCCTTTTGAGAACCACTGTTATAATGGATTCTAATGCCAAATACCAGCAGCAGCAGTGATGTCTGCAGTCACTCCTCTACATAGACATTGCATTGAACCTCGCCGTTTGACGGAACACTTTTTTGTGTGCAGGGGAAGAAGTGGTTTGGAGACGATGGCAGGATCATGGCTCTTCCTGACCCCATAAAGGAGTCCTCCACCAGACCTCCTCTGTTCCACATGGAGGAGGACATGGACCCTGCGCTGCACGCTGTGTACAGGAAGGTCAGACATACCCCCACTTCACAGGTTGCAACTGTAGTTCTTTTCAGTCGACGCCACGCCTTGGCCCAAAAATTGACGATCTACAAGCTCCCAACAACACGCTGTGTTGCGCCGTGTTGAGCCATGTTGCGAGCTTGTTGATCGGCTATTTTTGGCAAATGTTCCCCCAAGAATAGGGGATTCTGCTGGGATTGAAGTGGTTGTAAAACCCAAAGACAGACGTAACCACTTTCAAGTCAACCTGGCGTTCATATTTTAGGCAACGTACATTTTTAAAATAATTGCCGATCTATAAACTTGCATTGTGTTGCATCACAGTGCATTGTTCCAATGTGTATAAAGTAGCTAGCCAGTTTTCTCTTTTTTCCCTCTACACCTATACCTCTTTGCCAAAAATAGCAGATCTACAAGCTCACAACGCCTTGCAGTGCGAGGCGTTGTAAGCTTGTAGATCGGCTACTTTCGGCTAAAGTTCTCCCTCAGAAAAGGGATGCTAGGACCCACTAGGGGTCCCGGGCTCACTGTTGAAGACCCCTGATCTAAAGTGTTATGGCCATCTCAATTTGGATCAGTCTCTGCCCTCTTTACCAGTTAACAAACAGTGCAGCTCAGCAGCTGATAGAGAGCAACAGGGTCTTATAAACAAGGACCAGAGCGAGGTGTGGTAGTTGCACTGGTGGGAAGTAACTAAGTACATTTACTCAAGTACTGTAGTTAAGTACAATTTTGAGGTATTTGTACTTTACTTGAGTATTTCCGAGTCATATTTTCCGATTAATTAAGGCCAGAGCCGGGCCTTAATTGACTCTTTTCAGGCCCGTTGAGAACTCTAGTAGTTGGTCTTGTAATTCAGGGACCAGAGCGAGCGGTGGTAGTTCGCCATATCTATGATTTCATCTGTACACAGATGAAATTACACAACTGCAGCTAAAACCTCCGGGGGGCATCTGATCTGCCAGAGGGTGTTAATGCAAGCTGGGCTTCCTCTCCAAGGCGATATAAATGAGGTCACCGGACTGTAATGTCTGGATTTTCTGCACAATTTATTTTTCTTTTGGGTTACCACGCTACTTAACCCATTGAGACCGGGAACGCATCATGTGTGTCATTTTTAGATTCCTTTTTTGCTATTCAAAAATAGCAGATCTACAAGCTCATAGCTATGAGCTTGTAGATCTGCTATTTTTGAAAAATTGTGATTTTTTTTGAAAATCTTTGAATATATATATTTTTCGCAGCGAACATTTGTAACTCAAATCATTGCTTCTGGGGGATTCTACAAATGTCTTCTAAATCCTAACAGTTTAAAAATATATATATATATCAGTGGTTCTTAAACTTTTACATGTCAAGGATGTCAGGGACCCCCCTCAGAAGCAAAGATTTGAGTAAAAAATTTAGATATATATTCAAAGATTTGCACACATTTTCACGATTGTTTTCACCAAAAATAGCCCAAAGGATTTTTATTTATTTTTTATCCCACGATTTTGTAACCCCATTCTTTTTCACCCAGTGCCAATTGTCTAAGTAATCCTGTGCACTACACTCCCTCTGCCAACCTAGGGAGAGCTCAGAGCCGAGCACATGCCTCCTTCAATGCATGAGAGCTAACAAGCCTTCTTATCACCCGACAGGGGGGAATTTCCCTGGTCGGACGTAGCGTGTGGAAGGAACACGTTATTCCAACCAGTTCCTTTCTCCTCCATCAGGCGCCCCGGCTGTTCAAAGGAATCTTAAAATGACACAGATGCTTTCCCGTTTTGAATGGGTTAAATCCCTGTCTAGGTCTAAAAACAGGATCTGGGTGGGAACGTATACGAGCGGAGGGACTGTACGAGCCGGCCCCGGCCGGCACCCATTGCTACTTGGCAGTGTGTGATGTGTGTATAATACCCAGAGAATCATCCCTCATTATTAATCCTGTGAAAAGTTGTTGCAGCTGTCATGGTCAGATGAAGTCATGGAGCGAAACGAGGGCCTCAGATGACCGGCGCAGGGCGCCATGTTGTCAACACGTGACGTCTCATATTATCATTACCGTCGGTTCCTGAGGGCACTGTTGTTCACCTCCATCCCACTTTCACCGCTATTTAGACCAGGGGTGGGGTCTGTGGGGACCCCCAGGGGTCCTTGAGGGGGTTCCAGGGGGATCCCTGCAGCTAAATTAGTCAATATAGCATTAAAATCAGTTTAACTGGCCTGGGCCGTAGCGTGACGGTCCAGCCACTCTAGGCTGAAATGCCAGTCTGACAGCGTGTCGCAGGTTCGACTCCCGTTCCCGACGACCTTTGCTGCGTGTCACCTCTCCCCATTTCCTGTCAGCCTACTTCCCCTATCCCTCTATAAATAGAGGCATAAAAAAACAAAAAAAAAAGTTTTAAAATAATCTGTTTTAAAAAATCTATTTAATCACTTTAAGCCCATATACATCGGCTGTTTGAAAATAGCAGATCTACATTGCGACGCGTTGTGAGCTTGTAGATCTGCTATTTTTAAAGAATCTTGAAAAATATGCTAATTTTTATTTATTTTTTGAAACATCTTAACAACACAAATCTTGTGTGGAGGTCCCTGTCCCATATATTTTCAGATGGGGGTCCGTGGGCAGATACCTATTTATTTAGGGGTCCTTGACATGAAAAAGTTTGAGAATCACTGATTTAGACAGCATGCACACAAACCTAAATACACGCTCCTGGAGTCAGTTGCACCACCTCACACTAACTTCAAACTTAGCCTAGTTATAGCTTAACCCATTCAATCCGGGGACATTTTAGATTTATTTGGCTATTCAAAAATAGCAGATCTACAAACTCATAGCGCGGCACCTATGAGCTTGTAGATCTGCTATTTCTGAAAAATCGTGAAAATGTGTGCAAATGAATTTGAATATATAATAACTCAAATCTTTGCTTCTGGGGATCCCTGGAACAAAAATATGTTACAAATGTTTTAAAAAATTGTATAAATATATATTTAAAAATGTGCACACATTTTCACGATTTTTCAAAAATTAGCAGATATACAAGCTCATAGCGCAGCACTCGGTGCCACGCTATGAGCTTGTAGATCTGCTATTTTTGAATGGCCAAATAAATCTAAAAATGACCCAGATAGTTTCCTGGTCTAAATGTTTTTTTTTAAAGCCATTTAAGCTATAACTAGGCTAAGTTTGAACTTAGTGTGAGGTGGTGCAACTGGGTCCTGGTACACACAGCCATAATAATCCCCCAAGTCTACATGTCTGAATGAATGTTCTCGGCAGGAACACTGCATGTTCTGATGAATTGTGTCCCTGTTTCCTGTCCGCTCCACCCTCCTCCAGGCACTGAAGCGGGCCAACCTGTGCATAGGGGACCCGGAGGGAGACTACCAGCTGGACGTGGACGTGTCGGGTCTCATCTTCTCCCACCACCCTCTGTTCAGCAGGGAGCACGTCCTGTCCGCCCGCCTGGCACAGATGTACGACCAGCAGCTCAACAGACTGCACAACAACCTCACCACACACCTCACTGACAAGGTACCTCACCAAACACCTCACTGACAAGGTACCTCACCAAACACCTCACTGACAAGGTACCTCACCAAACACCTCACTGACAAGGTACCTCACCAAACACCTCACTGACAAGGTACCTCACCAAACACCTCACTGACAAGGTACCTCACCAAACACCTCACTGACAAGGTACCTCACCAAACACCTCACTGACAAGGTATGGACGGACTGCAACACCCACAATGCACCTGCATTCAACATACCCCCTGAGGGACTTGTAGCATTTTTAACCAGATAAAACTAAAACAAAACTGTTCTACTGTATCTACAGTATACACTATGTAGGCTCGATCTGATCTACTGTTCTGATTTGAACTCTTAATCATCCTGCCCAGTTTCTCTCTCTCTCTCTCTCTCTCTCTCTCTCTCTCTCTCTCTCTCTCTAAATTGTGTGTGTGTGTGTGTGTGTGTGTGTGTGTGTGTGTGTGTGTGTGTGTGTGTGTGTGTGTGTGTGTGTGTGTGTGTGTGTGTGTGTGTGTGTGTGTGTGTGTGTGTGTGTGTGTGTGTGTGTGTGTGTGTGTGTGTGTGTGTGTGTGTGTGTGTGTGTGTGTGATCGCTGTCAGTTGGAAACCATTATGTCCAAAACTGAAGAAATGTAAAAAAAAGAACCTGTGTTCCATGGATCCAATGTACTTGTTATAACTTTTCATTGGTTAAATATTTAACCCACAGACACACTTTCAACCTGTCCTGGCATTTTATAATGGGTAAAAAAAAATCTAATGTTCAGAAATGGACAGAAATAGCAGATCTACAAGCTCATAACACGTTGCATTGTGGCGCATTATGTGCTTGGCTAGTAAATATAAGCTAGTAGTACCGTAAGTATGAGCTTGGCTGTTAAGTATAAAGAAGAAAAAAAACACAGATGAAATATGGCCGTACAAGGTCTCTGCCTGACAGTGGCAATATATACAGTACAGTATACTGTAATAGTCTGTGTCGGGAGGAAACCTCATATATCCATAACGGTAACTTTTCAGGATTCTAATTCAGAAACAGCAAAAGTAGCAGATCTACGTCGCTTTGCGCCACATTTCGAGCTTGTAGATCTGCTATTTTTGATGCTTTTGTGTAACGCTGTAGTGTGATCACGTATAGGCCGTTATTGTACGAAAAAACACAAAAGTTAGACTATGGAGAAATGAGGTTTCTGCCCGACAACAACGATATAATGATGAAGCAAGTTGGTCTGGAATAGTTATTGTATTCTTTGTTGGTTGTTATGGTAACATCTCCAGCTGCTACAGTGCTGTCACAATGTGTTCATCCCTGATGCCAAGCAGGGTAGGGGGGGAGGGGGTTATGGTCACCAGGGGTCCTGAGGAACTCCACCAAGAATCCAAGAAGGCTCTCCCACTGTCCTTTTAAACGTATTGTTTCTCAACGTAGGGTTCCGGGGCCCACCGGGGGTCCAATTTGAGGGTCCCAGAGATGATACAAAAAAATCTAATGGGGGTCTGTTGACATAATAATATATACTGTAACAATACATAGCGTTGCAGTCGGGCAGAAACCTCTTATCTCATTTTTTTTACTTTTTTTGTTTTTTTTGTAAATTAACGCCCTACTTCAGGGGTCTTCAACGTTTTCAGCCCAAGGACCCCCTAGCTGAGAGAGAGATGAAGCAGGGACCCCCTCTATATTGTATACAATTGTGTTTCAGATTAGACTTTTTCAGTTTACTTGGTCTGCTCTTTTTTTCCCTCTAGTCTACACCTATACCTCTTTGCCAAAAATAGCAGATCTACAAGCTCACAACGCCTCGTGAGCTTGTAGATCTGCTGTTTTTGGCTAAAGTTTTCCTCAGAATAGGGATGCTAGGGTTCAAGTGGTTAAGGTAAAAAAAAAGAATCTTATCACACAAAGATTTGGCGGACCCCCTGTAGTAACTCTGAGGACCCCCAAGGGGTCCCGGACCCCCTGTTGAAGACCCCTGCCCTACTTGATCATACTCCTGCGTCACACAACATCGTCAAAAGTAGCAGATCTACAATGCTCAAAATGTGGCGCGAAGCGACGCGTTTTGAGCTTGTAGATCTGCTATTTTTGCTATTTTTGAATTTGAATCAGTTTTGGACATGTTTTGGAGACGATATCAAACTGGGGGTCCTTGAAATTTAAATAAGTTGAGAATCACTGAACTAAACAATACTGGAACCCCAATCTGCACTGTAAAATCCTCTGTGTTCATTTAACTGAGACGTATACAAAATGTACCAGACTTGCAGACCCAAACTGGTCTATCTGCTGTATGTGGACCCCTGGTGGTCCCCGAACCCGACGTTGAGAACCACTGCTTCAGACCGCACAGCGTTACTCACAGGATTCCCTCTTTAACGATTCCTCTGTGGCCTGGTCTGTGGTTTCCAGTTTCTCACATTATTACTGTATGTGATGTGCTCAGGGAAATATTGTTCCATGTAGTTGATTTCTTCCTCTGTGTGTGTGTGTGTGTGTGTGTGTGTGTGTGTGTGTGTGTGTGTGTGTGTGTGTGTGTGTGTGTGTGTGTGTGTGTGTGTGTGTGTGTGTGTGTGTGTGTGTGTGTGTGTGTGTGTGTGTGTGTGTGTGTGTGTGTGTGTGTGTGTGTGTGTGTGTGTGGTGTAGCTGAACGGTTTGAGGAACGCCCTGAGGAACATGCATGAGATCCACAGTGGTCAGGCCCTCAGCCAGGCCATGGAGATGAGGATACATGAGTACAAGCTGGAAGTCAGGTGAGTTCCTCTCCCAAGGGAACTGGGTTCTGTCTGGCCTTATGCCCAAACTTTTTAGGCAATGTGTTGATGTAGCTATTTTCACTATTTTAAAATGTTTTCCAAAATTGTGCAAATTGCCAAAAACGTTTAGGCATGAGGGGCAAAGCGGCGTGCAAGATAGGGATAATGTGGAATGCCTTGACAGTGACACCATCCATCAAAATTGGCCTGAAAAAACATCTATCAGGAGACCACAAGGGGAGGTGAATGTAAATTCCCATTAAAAAGGAGGTGTCATTCACTGGCGCTGTTTTTTCCTTTTTCTCCTTTGTGCATAATAGTGTTTGTATTTGTTGATGACATGTATTATTGTCTTACATTTTTACTCTACAGTATGTTGATGAATTGAATACATAGGACCACAATGGAAACAAGTCCACAGGACTTTTTTTGTGCTTTCCTTTTAGCCTTAATGTCTGACTGTACCACCTGCTGTTTACATTTCTGACAGACAACGTAGGCAATCAATCAATCAAAAAACATCACATTGCTTCTTAAAGTGACCCAGCTAGGTATCCCTCAGAAAAGAGATGTTTAATCTCACTGAGTTTTTGACTGCTTAAATTAAAGTTAGGCCAGTGATATGTGTTAGGCCACGGACCCCTCATTTGATACGATCCATTTTGGTTCCTAACTATCAATCATTTAGCTGCATGGGGACTCCGGGGAACCCCCCTCAAGGAACCCTGGGGGTCCTCGGACCCCACCTATAAAACCGGGGGTCTAGGAAGCCCTTTGTCTTCTAGGACTGTCACGATCTGGTGGTGTGGTGAGAACCCACATGCAGACAGCCAGGCAGAATCCAAACACATGATTGGGAATTTAATACAGAATGAACATACAGACAAACGATGAGACACAATCAATGATCCGACAAGGACTGACTGGGGAACAAGACTAATATACACATGAGGGCTGATTACACATGAGGGGAAGACAAGAACATAGAACTAAAACAACTAGAACAAGAACATAACATGACATAGAAATACATCACGTAGACAGGCACAGTCTGTGACTGTGACAAGGGCGGGTGACATTGTAGCTCTATCTCACAGGAACACCCGTCAGCTGCGGGACAGGGAGCAGGAGAAGGACAGGGCGCTGCTGAAGAACATAGTGAAGCTTTGGAAGGAGCTCAAAGCTCTGAGGGACTTCCAGAGGTTCACCAACACCCCCTACAAACTGTACCTCAGGAGGTAAGGTTCACCCACACCCCCCTTCAAACTCTACCTCAGGAGGTAAGGTTCACCAACACCCCCTACAAACTCTACCTCAGGAGTAAGGTTCACCAACACCCCCTACAAACTCTACCTCAGGAGGTAAGGGGGGAGTGTGTGTACACAATTGTGAGCTTCTAGTTCGCCTATTTTCACTACTGTTTAAAGATTTTTTTATTTATGTATGGAATTTCTTTGATCAAATGTTTGAAATTTATTTTTAATTTCTGAAAACCTGTGCAGAAAATTGCAATCATGTGGGACCCCCCCCCCCACATGATTTTAGGGGGGGTCCCTAGATGACAGTGAAGTGACAATTTATAAGACTTTTAAGACCCTTTTAATAAAAAATGCAATAAAAATAGAAAGCAAAGAAAAAGACTATTACTGCATCAAAAGTAATCAACAAACTAACTGGTCTAACATTGCCCAAATTGTCAAATAATAACAAGAAAGAGGCACACATTTTTTAAATAGACTACAAGGTCACAACACCTCGCAACACGAGCCGTTGCGAGCTTGTAGATCTGCTATTTTCACAATATTTATCTGTGGAACCGAGTCTAACTAAACTAAATGCCTCAACTGCTACATTCCAAGTGCATGTCAGGGTGGGGGGGCCCTCAGTTTAAATATGATTATTTTGGGGGTTCACGGCCTGAAAAGGTTGAGAACCACTGCTAGGTATGTACTGTACATGGTGTCTTCCTAAGGCACACAGAGAGTGTCTGTCTTCCAAAACACCCCAAGCTGCTTTTTCAGCGGGATGGAGTACTTCCAAAAGTTGAGAAAAGTTCAAGGCATGTTGTGTGATCTGCTTTTTCAGCCAGTCCACTCAAAAGGTGCCATGCGCTCTGTTTTCTTCTACACATAAAACTATGCGTGAACACGCCCTTAGTCTAAATGTGTGCAGCTGAACAAGTCTATCCCCAAACTATTGGCATGCAAGTCAAGTGAATGGACACTTGGACAGCACATGAGGTGATTTTCCGCCAATTTTAGATTTGCAACCAGAGCTTTGCTATCAATGAAAGCATTGTTGAGGACTAAGAGGTAGTGATGGATCAACTTTAGCATGTGTCTCCTGATAAGCTCACACAATACAGTCTGTTAGATTGTTTTTAATTTCACAACAGGCCAATAGAGACTCGTTCTATTGTCTTGTCTGGCTTACATGTCTACTGGGCTCTAACTTTGGCTTAATGCTGTCCTTGTTCATAAATATCGATTTGTCCAAGAAGACCACACTGTGACCTGATCTCTTTTACAGTAGATTTATCTTCTTTTAATAACAAAAGCCCCTTGTCTTTATCATGGTATAATCCATCACTCTGTGCTGTCTGACCCCTAACAAATAGAGGACTAAAGTCCTGATATCACTCCCATTACCCATGGGAGTCACAGAGTCATTTTTTGTATTGGAATTCCCATAGCCAAATCTTGTAGACCCGCGTCATAAGAACTGTGTTCCAAAAATAAACAAATCACCCCGGCGACTTTAACCCATTAAGACCTGAGGCCGATTCTACAAATGTCTTCTAAACAGTTTTCTGAAACACTTATGTTGCTATAATATCAGTGGTTCTCAAACTTAAAATGTTCATGTCAAGGACCACCCAAAATGATATGTATATGACTGCGGACCCCCATCTCAAAATATTTAGGGACCCCCCCAGAAGCAAAGATTTGAGTTACAAACGTTCGCTTTAAAAAATATATATATATTCAAAGATTTGCACACATTTTCATGATTTTTCAAAAAATAGCAGATCTACAAGCTCATAGCGCGGCACTCGGTGCCGCGCTATGAGCTTGTAGATCTGCTATTTTTGAATAGCTAGAGCAGTGTTTATCAACCTTTTTTGTGCCAAGGCACACCTGGCATAGCCAAAAGATCCCAGGGCACACCTAGATATACGGTATATATATATATATAATTATATATATATATATACGGTATATATATATACACACACACTAGGGGTGTGCCGATACACTAATTTCACGAAACGATACGATACGATATTGGGCACACAACTTCGATACGATACGCACTTTTTTATTATGAAAATATATGGAGGAGAAAAAAAGCAAATGCAAACAAATATTTCTGTTTTTGCATTATTCAGACATGCAAACTTTTCAGCTTCCACTAGCCGTTTTGAATCCAAATAGGGCAATAGTGTGACACCTGACCTGAAAAAAAACAGCATGTTGTCACCCTTTTCAACCCGGGGCTGTTTGCATGCCTGATCATTATTATTGTTAAAAAAAAAAAAAAAAAAAAAAAAATGATATTTTTTCAAACCTTCTTCAAACGGCGCGGCACACCTCAGCATTAGCCCCGGCCCAAAATTGGGACGTTTGCCAGGGTTGATAAACACTGAGCTAGAGTATAAAATAATGGCTTAAATGACAGATGCTTTCCCGGTCTTAATTGGTTAATGATTCATATCCGTATGAGTAAAATCGCCGGGGGAGTTCTTAAATGACGTGATCTAAGATTTAACTCTGTGACTCAGGGGGATAGCGCCCTCTAGCGGCAGTGATGTCAGACTTCGGTGCTCTGTGGCCGTGTATTGATTTATTGATGGATTGATTGTTTTTTCCGGTGCTCCAGAGAGGAGGTGGAGCGGTCGTCAGATGAACAGCAGTATGAAGCACAGATCCTGGCGGAGGTGGTGGAGCTGGAGACGGAGCAAGAGGACGACTATCAGAGGAGAGTCACTGAGTACAGGAGACAGCTGGAGGAATGGAAGACCTGGAGAAGGAAGCAGGTATAACACTACAACAGTGGTTCTCAAAGTTTTGTGTGTCAAGGACCCCCAAATTTGATATGTAATTGGCCGCGGACACCCATCTGAAAATACATTTTCAAATATTTAAAAAAATAGCAGGTGTACTTAGCTCGCAGCACGGCACGAAGCTTGTAGATCTGCTATTTTTGAATAGACCCCTGGGGATCCGGGGACCCCTAGGAGTCCTTGCGGGGGGGATTCCAGGGGGTCCCCAGCTAAATGTGTTACTACAGCATCACAATCATTTTAATCATTTTATCCATTTATACGTTGGCTATTCAAAAATAGCAGCTATACGAGCTAGTACTACTTGTGCTATTTTTGATCATTTTTGGAAAATCAAAAATTCGATCTGATTTTTTTAACACAAACCTTCTCTTCTTGGGGTCCCTGGCATAAAAAAATGTCAGATCGGGGTCCGCAGCAAAATAAATATCAATTTGGGGGTCCTTGACATGAAAAGGTTTGAGAAGCACTAATACGCTCTTGTGTGATTCTTAACGTTAACTTGCAGAAAGCCAAAAAGAAGAAGAAGAAAAAGAAGAGGAGAGATCAGCCTCAGGATGAGACGGAGGAAGATGAGGAGGACCAGGAGGAGAGCGAGGTGGATGGAGAGGAAGGGCCTCCGAAGCCCGAGCCTCCAGAGAAGCCAGACTTGGGGGCCATAGAGGAGCGGGTCCGGGACAAAGCCTCCAGGATCCGCAGGAAACCAGGAGAACCCGTCCTGGTCCCTGAGCTGACCGCCTCCGGAAACATCACCGCCAGTGACCAGTGCCCCAGGTAATGTACCCACTGGGTTCCAGAGCAGTGGTTCCCAAACAATTGGTAGGGACCCTATTTGGGTCACGCAACCATTTTTATGGGTCGCAAGTAAATAGCACCTTTTTTACATTTTACGTAAAAAAGGTAAGTATTATTATTTCAAACAATTACAAAAAAGAAAATCTGAAATAATAAATACATTAAACAAATGTTTAAGAAATATTGAAACAAGCAGATCTACAAGCTCACAACAAGTGACATCATGCCACGTTGTGAGCTTGTAAATCAGCAATTTTCGCTTTAAAAAGAATGGGGCTTAAAAGGTAGGGTAAGTGATATTTTTTGATTAAAACAAAAAGTGTATTGTTAAAAGGTTAAAGCTCTATATTCTGATATAGAGTGTTTGTTCAGTAACAGTTTGTTCTCCCCATCTCTCCAGCTCTTTAATACATAGAAAATATATTTTCAGGTGGGTTGCAAACTTTCAGCCAATCAGGAGAGAGTACCCATTTATCAGCTTTGTGAGCCAATCAGGAGAGAGTACCCATTTATCAGCTTTGTGTTCCAGTTCCAATTTTTGTCTGCTAATTTCTTTGTGTCATCACTTCCAATTTCACTTGTTTAATATCCTGTCTGAATTCTGTATCCTGAATGTATAAAATTGGCATCCTGACCTGAAAATGTATTTTTTTTGTTTTATAAAGAGCTGGAGAGACAAGGAGACTCCTGTTACTGAACAAACACTCTATAGCAATGAGTAATATCAGAATATAGAGCTATTTAACACTGTTACTGAACAAGCACTCTAGTCTATAGCAATGATTACTATCACAATATAGAGCTATTTAACACTGTTACTGAACAAGCACTCTATAGCAATGAGTAACTAGACGCGTCGCAATTCTGGGAAATTGCAAAGTGTGGTTGCGCCGACGCCGGTCGCGGGTCGCGGCCACCGGGACTCGAGGAATACGCCTGGAGGAATACCGTCGGAGGCCGCGCGACGTGCGATTCGAATTCGGGAATTCGTGACACGTGACGTTTGATTTGAGGAAATAGGCCCCTCCCACTAAAGAAACAGGCCCCTCCCACAAATGTAGCAGGCCAATGACATCATCATGTCACTCCTGAGATCACTTGCTTTTCTTTTTGAGAGAACTGATCCCTCCAAAAATCATGTTTTTGTGTCAAACGGTTACATTTTGCGCATTTGTGGCGCCCCCTATGGGTCAAAGTGGAAATGCTTTTGGGGATTTGTTGAGTAAACCATCCTCGACACAACGTTTCGTGTTTTTTGGCATTTTTTGTAAAACAGGCCCCTCCCGCTAACTTTGGAATCCAATTACGGCCGAACGGTATGGACTATCAAAATTCCGCTTGTATATGTTTATCGCATGGGTCCATAGATCATGTGTACCGATTTTTGTGAGATTTGGACAAAATCTGTAGGAGGAGGAGCTAAAAGTGTGTTTTGAAGAAAATTCTAAATGGTGGAAAATCTATCCAGACGGAAATGGGCGTGGCCTATATGGGGAGTTGCGTCATGACCGAAGGAATCTAGGGGGGAAAATATTTTTATTTTACGACCTACGGTTCAAGAGTTGTAGGCCGAAACGTAAAGTGGGCTGTTATAGCGCCACCATGAGGCCAGTTGGTGTAATTATTTTTTTAATAATTTTGCACTGGACTATGAACCTCCCCTCCAAGTCTTGTAACACTAGTCCTTACGGTTTCTGAGAAAAAAATACTTGAATTTGAGTTTTTTTATTTTCCCATTAAAGTGGATGGGGAAATTTAATGCACTAATAAATCAATATCAATTAAACTATTTAACCAATCTCTTAGCAAAATGATAGCCATGGATTCCCGGTGAGGCCGGTGATTTTGACATATGGCACAAAATGGGGGGGAAAAAACTGTGGGAGGAGATGCGCGGCAAAATAAAGTTTATCTAGAAGAATAAAGTCGGTAGAGTACTATAGTCTGGTTGCCCATTCGGGCAACCACACTAATTATTCATAACGTATTTTTTGGGTCCCGGGAAGACACCAAATATACATAGTATATTTTGGAGCTGAAATAATTTGGGAACACCTGATTGATTGATTGATTGATTGATTGATTGATTGATTGATTGAATACTTTATTAACAGTTTGCAAAGACAAGCACAGGGAAGTACAATTCAATATAAGGTCTGTTAAGAGGACAACGAGAGGGGATTTTCACGAACCACATGGACGAGATGTTTGTCACCACGCATGTGTTCATGTTCCTCTCTGTAGGGCGGAGGTAGCTCGCCGGGAGGACGTGGCAAAGCGTTCTCTGTTCATCAAGATCCTGTACAACGAGAAGGAAGTTTCCAGGACAGACAGCCGCTCCCTCAACTCTGATTTCAGGGTCCACTTTGGTCAGATCTTCAACCTGAAGATCGTGAACTGCCCTGAAAGCATCAAACTGCAGGTACAAAGATATCTTATACAGAGAGCACCGGTAACTAGGGGTGCAAGAGTTAATCGAACTAATCGATTTAATCAATTATAAAGAATAATTTAATAAAATAATCAATTAATAATACATTTTGGGCATGTCATGGCGAAAATCTTCCAAAACATTTACCAAAAAAAATCCAAATGGTTAAAATAACATAAAAATGTCTTGATTATTTGATTGATCGGAAATGTAATCGATACAAAAAGTAGTTGCAGTTGCAGCCCTACCAGTTACTAACCGGATAGTGGAGACCTGTGTTCCTTGTCTTTCCTCCCTCTCTGTGCTTGTTTACCTGTTGGAATAACGCTTTAAATATCAATTAACATTTAATAATAATAAGAATAATGGGTGCGTGTGCGTGTGCGTGTGCGTGTGCGTGTGCGTGTGCGTGTGCGTGTGCGTGTGCTTGTGCGTGTGTGTAGGTGTTTGAGGAGGTGGGTACGTCTCACAGCCTCCTGGCGGAGGTGTTTGTTCCAGTACCAGAGTCGTCCGTGCTGACAGGCAGCGCCTCCTCTGAGGAGCAGGAGTTCAGCAGCAACCACAGGGTCATGTTTGACCACGAAGCCGTCGGCAGCGGTGAATGGAACACACACACACACACACACACACACACTCCTCATTAAGACCTGAGGCTGATTCTACAATTGCCTTCAATATCAGTAGTTTAAATAAATCACACTTTCACGATTTTTCACAAATGTTGAAAAAAACAGGAACCCCCCGGTAAGAGAAGAAGATTTATTCAAGCATTTTTTTTAAATGGCCGAAGTATGAAAAGGGTTTAAGTGGTTAAACAGATAAAAAGAGTGTTTGGTTAAGTGGGTACACTCTGCAGAGTTTCACACACTTAATGTGTTGTTAGTTGACAATTATAAGTTGCTCTGAAGAAGACCTAGATTTTAAATGTAATTTTCTGGCTGTCTATTTAAGGGAAAAACAAGTTTACACTAATGCAAGTCAGAAGAACTCCATGAAACATTGCATTTGTTTATAAGATTGAACTTGTTATATAGAGAAAAAGAAGCTACTGTAGGAGTGTGGAGTTAAGAAGAGAGATGTATTTGTTCTTGAAGAGCCTATGAAGCACTCCTTTTTTATTTTTTTTATTAGTCTAAACAACAACAGACATTGTCACCTAGAAAGGGTGTGTGTAAACTACTGAATAGAGGGAGTGACCATGATCTGGTTGGTTCCACCCAAATGTAGAACAAACAACTGAAAGTTCTCATTCTACTAATCTGCCACCATCCATTACTACCATGAATGATATGAGGTACTAGGGGGCGGGGCTAAAACGAGCTACTGTACATCTGGATAAGTGCCACGTAGGGAGTGTGTGTGGCGCGCACGACCTCTTTCACCGTGTGGTCGCGGACGCATTCACCCCCACAACCGTTGTGCGTGTGTGCGTCGCTACGTGCATGCGTCGCTACGTGCGTGTGTCGCTACGTGTCACTTTACGCACAAACGGATCCCGGGAGCTAAATAATATAGCAGTGTGTATACAGTAGCATGGGTGTGTAACACTGATTTCTTTCAAAATTGGCCTGAAAAAAATATTTACCAGGAGACCAAAATGGGAGTTACATTTATTTTTCCCATCTCTTGTGTACATATAGTGTTTGTATTTGTTGATGACATGTATTAGTGTGTTAATTTAGTTTGCTATGTTGATGAATTGAATACACAATTGAAACAAGTCCTCAGGACTTTTTTTGCGTTATCCTTTTAGCTTTAACGTCTTACTGTACCACGTGACGTTTACATTTCTGACTAATAAAGTATTCAATCGATCAAAAAAGGAAAACCTCCCCATTCCTCATGGTGTCCAGTGCCGTAGACCGCAGTATGGTACTCATTATGTACTGTAATTTTCCCTGTGTTTCACTGTGTTTTTCAGATGTCCCCTTCTCGTTCGAGGCTGACGGCGGTAACAAACAGACGCTGTTGACCTCTGGGAAGCTGTCCTGCTGTGTGTCATGGGGCATCGGAGAGGATGACGTCCCCCTGGCCCCGCCCATGTCCCAACAGCCTGGCGCCATGCACGGGTAACGTTACGTCATGTCCTGTTGTTCCCCGTTGTTCCTTCACTGTAGTCTACGGGAGCATTTACTGTGTAAAAAGGCGTGGAAACAATTTTTATACTTTTGTCGGGTCCAGAATGATTTGTTTGTTTACATCTGTGTGCCATTATCAAAGTGTTCTTCTGTTGTCTTTGGGTAAAGTGCTCTCTTCCCTAAAGGTAGCCCTCACGTCTTGTAGACGGCATAATTGCTGCGTTATAGATGTGAATCAGGGAAATAACAATACTTATGCAACAGAGGTGGTCATAATTTGTTGCTCTAAATAAATCCTATATATTTTTTTTTACTAAAGACGGAGTGCCTTGGAATTAACTCATTCAGTGCCACTGGACGTCTAAGACGTCCGTTGTATCATAAGCCCTGTGCCACTGGACGTCTAAGACGTCCAACAAAAAACAAAAAACAATAATAATAATATTTATTTATTTAATTTTTTGGAAAAAAATGTTCAGAAGATATGATGATTTGAAAATGTTCTGCTCCATTCACTTCTTGTTTAACTTCTTACTGAACAAGGCTGTTTTTTTACAATGAATTTTGGCTCTGGCACTCAGAGCCAAACTGCCAGAAATAAGTCAGGCACTGAATGAGTTAATGTCTTTGCAAGTCTGCAGTTCACACCTTTTTGGAATCAAGCAGTTCTTCTTTGAAAACCCTTTTTTGTTCAGAGGTGTAGTACTGTATGTGCAGCGAAACACTGGAGAGCCTTGTTGTTGTTTAGTGTTTACATTAAGGTCTGTCTGCCTGTCTGTCTGTCTGTCTGTCTGTATGCACAGTGGACTGAGGCAGCCGGACGCGGTCTCGTTTATCGGGGCGTCCGGGCTCAATGACATGAAGAAAATCGGGGAGTGGGCGACGGAATCGCGGCTGGACCCCAACGACCCCACAAACGCCGCCATCATGCAGCTGCTAAAAGTGGGTAACTGTACTAACTAGTCTACACAGTAAAAGCCTCAGTGTTCATTTATCCATTTGTAACTCCAAGAGTGTAACAAATTAAATCTAAGGTGCAGTAAGTGATTGTTTTGTTAAAATATGTCTTGTATATCCCTATATTCTGAAACTAATCATTGCTATGAGTGTTTATTCACTAACAGGGGTCTCCCTCTCGCTCTCTATAGTAAACAGAAAATGCATTTTCAGGTCGAGATATCAATATAAGATTTAAGCTGATAAATGGGTACTCTCTCCCGATTGGCTGAAATTGACAACACACCTGAAAAAAAGAAAACATCTTAAGAGACCCCTTTTACTGAGCAAGTACTATTTGATCCCTTAATTATTTTGAGTTTTCATGAACTGTGTACAGTACATACTGCTAACAAAAACTGCTCAAAAGAATTAAGGGATCAAAGTGTTCCCTTAATTATTTTGAGCAGTATATTTACTTTCTTTTCACAAAAAAACGTTTTGTTTTAACCAGAAAATATCACTTACCATTTAACCCATTAAAACCGGGAAAGCATCTGTCATTTTAGATTTTTGCGTTGGCTATTCAAAAATAGCAGATATACAAGCTCACAGTGCGTCACTTGGTGCCACGCTGGGAGCCTGTACATCTGCTATTTAAAAAAAACATCTTGAAAGTGTGAGAACTAGTGATTTAGAAAGACTCTTAACACTAAAGATGATCCATCTCTGTGTCTCTGGCTCCAGGTGGCCAGTAGCGGGGAGGTGACGGCTCCAGAGTACTTCCGCCTGGAGCAGCTGCAGGAGGAGTTTAACTTTGTGACGGATGAAGAGATAGAACGCTCCAAGAGGTTCCGTCTGCTCCGCCTGAGGAACCGCGAAGTAGCCGAGTTCCGCCACTACAAGCACGTCCCGGCGCTGGAGAGGGAGGTCACAGACAAGGTGTTCCAGGTTAGGATACGTCAGCACTATTTTACTCTTCTCATACTTTAGTCATTATGACAATACCTCCCGCACATAATGCCATAATGCGACACGTTGTGAGCTTGTAAATCTGCTATTTGCACTATTACCACTTCACTCATTTTCATCAGATCTTCATATAATTGGTCCTCACTAATGCCCATTTTAACCCATTCAATCCGGGAACGCATCTCTGTCATTTTAGATTTCTTTGGCTATTCAAAAATAGCAGATATACAAGCTCATGAGCTTGTATATCTGCTATTTTTGAAAAATCATGCAAATTTGTGCAAATCTTTAAATATATATTTTTTAAAGCAAACATTTGTTAAATGTTTTTTATTCCAGGGACCCCCAGAAGCAAAGATTTGAGTTACCAATGTTGACTTAAAAAATATATATTCAAAGATTTGCACAAATTTCACGATTGAATGGGTTAAGAGATTGCTCCATTTCTGACTATTCGGTCTGTGTCTCAGAGGAGGGCTGTGGACAGTTGGTACCAGTGACATCATCGGTGGTCAGGTTTGGTCATTTCAAACAAGATTTCAAAAATACTGTTTTATTTTTCATAAATGCAACAACAATTACTTTTATTTCAGCATGCTAACTTTCAATACAAGGAAGAGAACGGCTCTAGGTTCTATTAGCTTGGAATCCCCATCGATGGTGTCATTGGTAGACCGATTTCTGTACTGTCCATAGTCCACCAGAGTGTGGTGTGCCATCTTATTATGAGCGTTAGTGACGGCCAATTATATGAAGATAAAGTTGAAAATGTATTAAGACCCTTGAAATATACCCAGTGTTTAACCTGCATTCAGCTCCTCTGGTCATAAAGAAAGCTTTAGGAGACGCAATAGCCCTGTACAGTATATAAAGCTATCATGTTTTTTTTTGTCCAAAACTAATTTCAGGAATATGAGAAGAGACTGAAGGACGGAGACATAATCAACACCAAAGATCACCTGGACTCACACAGAGCCTTGGTGGCCAGGTACCTTCAGAAGGTGAGCAGATTGGTAATTCACCGTCCCTAAGAGTTTTGATCAATACTGTCACTGACCAGTGACCACCACCACCTTTTAACCCTGTGTTTTTTGTTGTTGTGGTTTTAATTAGATCAGAGAAGCGGTCCTCAACAGATTCCTTGTGGCCAAGCATCACTTCATCCTGTCTGACCTCATCGTAGAAGAGGAGGTTCCAAACATCGGGTAAACATTGGCGTTAAATGCTCTGGCTTAGATTTGTCTAACCCAGGGGTTCTCAAACTTTTTAGCTCAAGACCCAAAAGAGAAATGAGATGTTTGATGATGACTTTTTTTGTTGACACTTTTTTTTAATCTTTTGAAATATATACTCACTTGCGACCCAAACATGGGTCCCGACCCACTGTTTGGGAAACAGTGGTCTAACCTATTCACAGCCATGACATTGAACAGACCTCTGTCTCTGCAATGCCACCGAGGTCATGCTGAAAACTTTACCCAGACTGTACGACTGTAACTTCACTGGGGTACAAATGTATTCAAATGAATATGACAACTACAACTCTTAATTCCTGGTTTTCGGTCATGACATTGTCCTTGTTTATTGTGTTTATGGAAAAGTAACATTCTTCACTTCAGGAAATTAATCAGGTTGATAATAATATCAGCCATAAATAAACCACATGGGCTGGCCCGCTAGGCCCGTTGCTTTGAGCATGAAATGCATCATGGGAATTGTAGGAACACAGAGAATGGCCACAATTGGCAGGATGGGGAACTTTCTCTGTCAATACAGATTGTAAGATAAATATTTTTGTTTTTATTAGAGGTATACAGTATGAACAGCATGAGTGTTTCCCTTGTAGCTGGTCTAATCCATTGCTTCCTGACACGATACTGTACGTCATTGTTTGGGTGGTCCAAGGATACGTGTCAGAGAGGAACTATTAAACAGCCATTTATAGGACGCTGCCAATTTGTTTTCTTTTCACGTTCTGCTCCAGCTCAGAAACAAATTGTTTTGATGATTCATGTGGGTTCTGTTGAACTGTAGGATGTCTGAGAAACGCTACATAAAGCTGTCATGACCACAGGCAGGCTGTGTAGATCACAGAGATGATGTCAGAATATTTTGGCTCCCGTCTTGCTCCAAGCTGTTTGATGATGGAGTAAACATCACATTCCCCTGGCTGCACAAACCCTGTTCTTTGGATAGTTTTGCCAATCTGCCATTTTCTTTCATTCTTTTTTAATGCATTTTAACTGTCTTTTTAATTTCTTTTTCACAACATGTGGATGCCAAAATGGAAATATTATATGAAATATGTTCGTTACATTTGTGTTGATGTAATAATTGTATGTATGGATGTAGTGTGTGATGACAGCCACCTTCTAGAATGTGACTTCATTCTCTTTGTGTCATCTAACGATTTATTTAATAATCTCTTATGTTCCATTTCCACGCTATGCTTTGCATTTGTCTTATCAGTGGTTCACGTCATGGGTATGTTCATAGACTTTATTTGTATTTTTACCTGTATGTTTACCTTTTTAGTTCCCGATTTTAGTTCCCACATACACCCCAAATACTGTAGCATTAGTCATTTGTCATAGTGTAGTATTCTAGACTGGTAATAAACAATCTTGGAACCCATTCAAGAAAAAAAAAGAAAAGACAGATTTTCATTTTTTCCCTTAGTTTTTGCCTCTGGGGCGCAACCTCCTTTTTGGTGTAGAAACAGGAACTCAGTTTGTCTCCTCCCCTTTCTTAGTCCACTTCCTCCCGGGTGCTTCTGTGTTTATTCCTACGAACAACAACACTACATGTTTACGGCAGTGGTGCTGACGGATTCTGCTGTTAGCAGAATCCGTCTTGAGATCATAATTAACCCCATTCCTGTTTGAATTCCGCTGAGAAATGATCAGTCAAACTAATCCTTGTTAACATGTAGTAACAACAGTATGATGTATTTTCAACAGAAAAAAACTGTAGCTCAACACTTTTGTTGAAAACACATCATATTTCCAGAGAGCAAGAGGGCTTTGCTGAAAACGTTTCTGTCTCTGTTTGTGATCATCAGGATTCTGGGACTGAACCTCTTCAAGCTGGCCGAACCCAAGCGACCGTTGAAACCTCAGCGGAAAGAGAGGAAGAAAGTGACGGCTCAGAATCTGTCTGACGGAGACATCAAACTGCTGCTTAACGTCATCAGAGCCTATGACATCCCTGTCCGTAGGCCGTATGCCAGGTATGACACCCCTATCTACAGTTCTTACGCCAGGTATGACACCCCTATCTACAGGCCTTATGCCAGGTATGACACCCTTATCCGTATGACACCCCTATCCGTAGGCGTTATGCCAGGTATGACACCCCTATCCGTATGACACCCCTATCTACAGGCCTTATGCCAGGTATGACACCCCTATCTACAGGCCTTATGCCAGGTACGACACCCCTATCCGTATGACACCCCTATCCGTAGGTAGTATGCCACCTACAGTATGACATCCCCATCCGCAGTAGGGCTGGGTATTGCTTGCAACCTCGAGATACAATACTTATCACGACACAGAGCCCACGATACGATACTCATATTACCTTTAAAATTGCCTTTTCTGTTGTCTCTTGTATTTTTTTGTCTTTTGTTCACAATAATGTAAACAATAATGTTGCAACAAGCTCATGTCTGAGTATCAGCTGTTGGTGCATTGTGGCACCAATAAGTGATTTGTTTTTCAAAACTGCGTCACACAGCATTTCCTGCTGTATCGATAGAGTAGCCTCTGTACTATAACGTGTATCGGCAAGCATAACAATGCTGTATGATACATTGCCGTATGGAGTTTTTAGCACAGCCCTAAGTGGTGGCCTTACTGCCACCACAAAAAAAGAAAAGAAACAAGAAAAGAAATATGGACATATACATTTTGGAAAATATATCTTGGCCCAAAGTTAATATATCTTTCTTTCTATAGATTATTGGTTTATAACCTTAATATTTTGTTAAATGAGGTCTTAGATTATCTACTTGCTGTCCACCGTTTTGTTTATCTTGGAATTGGAAGCTCTTCGGTTGATATACAAATGGGATGATTTTAATCCAGATTTCATTCCGTATTACAGCAAACCACTGTCATCAAAATCAGCTCGAACTTTCAGCGAGTCGTTTGAGGCGGGCCAGCCTTCCCAGAGTGTTATGCCGGGCTGTGATTGGCTCCTGGATCAGGTACAGTACACATGGAGCAGACAGCTAGGCTGCAGATAGACCCTCACTGAAAAGATTATTTATCTTCTGGCTGGTGTTCTCTTCGCTACCGAGTACAAAACACTGATGTTAGTCTACAAAGGGAAGCTGAACCTTCCCTAAAACACCTGGCTCCCAAACTGTGGAACAAACTCCCCATTGCAGTTAGAAATGCAGACTCACTCCCAATTTCCCCCCCATAATCAAGACTCACCTCTTCAGACTACACCTCAGAGCTCAGAACTCGACCTAGATATGACGACCATGCAGTGTTTTTGTTACTTGGGCTTGTTTTTTCTTGACCACAATGTTTCAGATAGCATGTTATTTAGACAAATGCTAGGTTACTTGTTTACCTGGTATCCTATATACACAGATTATTTTTGATAGCATAATTTGTTTAGACTGATTCTTACGTGTGATCCTAGTTTACTGCGGCCCTATACTGGCTCTCTGCATTTGATGTATGTACTGTATGTGTTTGTTTACATTGCTTATTTTAAGTTTCTCTGCTAAGAGTTGATAAGAGTCTGCTAAATGCCTAAATTGTAATGGTCATGTTGGTCTCTCAGGTACAAGTGAGGCCGTTTGTGGAGGTGACCTTCCAGCGAACGGTTCTGCAAACCACAACTGCAGATGGACCAAACCCCTGCTGGAATGAGGAGCTGGAACTACCTTTTAGGTTAATAACTGTGTGACTTTCTGTTATCATATTTACATTAGACATAACTAGAGGATAGTACCTTCAGTGGCAGGCAGTGCATGGCTTGGCAGAAATTGTGACGCACACATTCTTAACCCCTAACTTGACTTCGGCTCTGTTTAAGTTATTTATCATTTGGTGTGCATACCATACCGTTATTTGTGTATGCAAAAACGTGGGAATTCTTCCAACAAGATATAAATCAGAGACTTTAACTTATATGAGTTTTGCCGTTTATGTCAGGGCAATATATGAAGGCAAAGCCAATACCAAATCAGCCTTAAGCACCACTTCATGTGTGAATTAATGTAAGTATCCATATTTCAAAAAAATATTGCTATTGCTATCATAGCAAAAGAATGTACAGACAAGCTGAGAGCAACTTTGCTTCATTGTAGGAAGTTATTAAAGTTATTCATGGGAACCAGCAACATTACAAAACTTGACAGATGAAACGTGTTTCAAAGTTATTTTGTCGCTCCACCCTATAGTGCTCCGAACGGTGACTACAGCACGGCCAGTCTGCAGTCCATCAAGGACGAGGTCTTCATCAACATCTTTGATGAGATGATTTATGAGACGGGAGTGGTGAGTCTATGTCACCTCAGGGGACACTGTGGTCACATGGCCGGGATGTGACTTCAGTCGTCTGGAAATGCATCGCACCAGTCTGAAGCTTTAAGCACTTACAGTAAACCCCGGCATCCGTATTTGTGGGGAAAGCTTTCGCAGAAAATAGCAGATCAAGAAGCTCGCAACGAGTTGCAGTGTGACACGGTGTGAGCTCGTCGATCTGCTTTTTTCTGTTAGATTATTGTATTAATATACTTTGCCATACAGATTGGTCAAAATAACGTTTTAAGTCACGTTATTGATTGCAGCTTTATGCCCTATTTGACATTTTAAGCATTTTTTTTTTTAATTGTGAAAATAGCTGATCCACAAGCTCACACCGTGCTGTTACCCATTTTGAGCTTGTAGATCGTCTATTTTAGCTGTTTTCCCAAATCTGTGCCAATAGTGACAGGCCCAAAATAGGGCTGCCAGGTTGAAAGTGGTAAACTAAACTCCTTCTCGCCATCAGGATGACACGGACAGGGGGACGTCGGTTCACACACGGGTGGAGAAACACTGGCTGGGCTGCGTCAAGATCCCCTTCAGTACCATCTACTCCCAGTCCAGGGTAAGACTCTTCATTGATTGATTGAATACTTAATTAACAAGTTAACATTGTATCCATTGTACTCAACAAGTTATCCATTGTACTCAATTCATCAGTAAGACATACAATGTCTTACAAAAAGCATAAAGTATACAGAAAAAGGAGGGGTGGGCTGGGGGGCAGAGGATGCTACAACCATGGTGTTTCAAGTTGTTCAACTTAGCCCAGTTGTATTTTGAGGTCAGACATGCTTCTAATCCATTAAGACCGGGAACACATCTGTGTCATCTTAAGATGTCTTTGGCTATTCAAAAATAGCAGATCTACAAGCTTGTAGATCTGCTATTTTTTTTTTATCGTGAAAATTTGTGCAATTTGGCCGATTCTACAAATGTCGTCTACATCTTAACAGTTTAAAAACAAAACGTATGTTGGTGGTTCTCAAACTTTTTCATGTCAAGGACCCCCAAAATGATATGTATTTGGCCGCGGACCCCCATCTCAAAATATTTTGTTCCAGGGACCCCCAGAAGCAAAGATTTGAAATAAAAAGATTTGCACAAATGTTCAAGACTTTTCAGAAAAATAGCAGATCTACAAGCTCGTAGCGCGGCGCTCGGTGCCGCGCTACGAGCTTGTAGATCTGCTATTTTTGAATGGCCAAAGTATAAAATAATGGTTATAGATACAAATCTAGAATGACACAGATGCGTTCCCGGATTGAATGGGTTAAGGTTAGTTTTGAGGTTGGGTATAGGGGGTCGAGATCTTTAACGCAAGACCTGGAACGCATCTGTGTCACTTTAAGATTTATTAGGCTATTGAAAAATAGCAGATATACAAGCTCGCTATGAGATTGTAGATCTGCTATTTTTGAAAAATCGTGATTTCTTTTTTCATTTTTTTTTCCAAAAAACTGTTAGGATTTAGATTTAAAAAAAAAAATTGCCTCAGGTCTTAATGGGTTAATTTGGTAAGCCATTCCACATTTTGGTGGCAGCATAGATAGAATACAGGTCACATTTCCTTGCATGGCATCCGTGGCATCCGTTCTTGTGTGGCTGAAGTTGTGGCTCATTTGGTTTCCTCTTTCCCGTTGCCATTGGACAGATCGACGGCACGTTCAAGGTGGACACGCCGCCGGTGCTGCTGGGCTACAGCAAGGAGCGCAGCCTGGGGAGCGAGGGAGGTTATGACGCCATACGCAGCCTGAGCGAGGGAGCCTTCGTCACACTCTTCATCACCATCGAACCCCAGCTGGTGCCTGGGGAGTCCATCAGAGAACGGGTAAAAAGCCCTCCTCGCCCGTGGCCTCATAGTTTATGCTGGTGAAAGATTCAAGATTTTTATACGAGAAAGTGAACGTGACATCAAACCGTTGAAAGTAATAGCGACGTTCCTCTCAAGATGGCGCCGAGTGCTCACCGTCCATTGAGTTCAATGTACGGGGGGGGGGGGCAAAATCTTCAGAGGACCGTCTCCTTCTCTATTGTTACATCTTATATACAGTACGAGTACATAAGACTACAATTCTTTGGTTTTTGCTTCCTCGACCTTGTAACAGCTATAACGACAGCAATAAGGAAATAATAATAAAGAATAGCAGCAATAATAATAAACAATGACAAAGAAATGGTAGAGAATAGCAGTAGGAGAGACAGTAACAAATGATGTACATTGGTTATAGCTTGCATGTTCATTTCATACATTGGTCATATAGGTCATACATTGGTCATATTGGTCATACATTGGTCATAGCAGCTTGAGGTGCTGTGAGCATGGCTCCTACTTATTATCGTTCTGTGTATGTGTGCACTGTGCTGTATGTGTGTATAAATATATATTTACATGTGTCTCTATATGTATGTATATTTACATTGGTGCTTAATATGCACATGACACTTGAGTATCGTTGTTGTCGGGCAGAAACTTCTTATCTCCGTATTTGAACCTTTTGTGTTTTTTTTCCGTAAATTAGCTCCCTGGCTACTACAGCGTCACACAAAAGCATCAAAAGTAGCAGAACAAGTTTTGAGTTTGTAGATCTGCTATTTTTTTTATTTGAATCCTCAAAAGTAACATTTTTGGTGTGGTAGTGTGTGTGCGGTGTGTGTTTAAAACGGTGTGTTGTTTTACAGTGTGTGATTTTTACATCACTGCATTTATTTGTTTTGACGTTTCTTTATTATTTGTTCTTTCTCATTTCATTTTTCTTTTTCTCTTGTTGTTGTGCTCCGCCGCATTGCCTAGATTAAGGAAGTGAAGGTAAATGTTTACTGGGATGATCTGCGTTACAGTGAGCTCAATTCCTACGCTTACTTTTTTTGGAAGATTAACCATAAGGGTGCAACACTTAATCAAACTAATCCATTTAGTCCATACATTTTTTTTATGTATTTTCAAACATAGAGATCTACAATTTCCGTGAGCTTGTAGATCCTCTAGTTCCGCAATTTTTGTGTGACACTGATGTACGACAAAGTATAAATTAGTGCTTACAGTAAGTGGTTAATCAGACTAAATCAATTTGTATATATTCATAAAGAAAATGAATTTGAATTATTTCGTGTCGAGTCGTTGACATATAACACATTTTTAAAAATCCAAATAATAATAATCACTGAAAGTACAGTAACTGTTGCAGCCCTGAAAACCATGTTGAGTTAAAGCCCATTTAGAGTCCCCACTTCATCAAAACATTTACTGATGTTCGTTCATGTCTATGACATGATGTGTTCCTCACGTCCCACACTCTTCTCCCTTCTGGTTCCCAAACTGTGGAACGAACTCCCCATTGCAGTTAGAACTGCAGACTCACTCCCGTAGTATGAAGACTCACCTCTTCAGACTCCACTTAGCCCGTAGCACTTGCCGTAGCCTTGACGACCTTGCAGTCTTATGCAAAGTTTAGAATGTAATTTATATAGCATGTTATGTAGACAGTTCATTTGTTGACCTGACATCCTATAGTTGTATAGTTTCAATGTACAGATCATTTATTTTCGGATATTATACTGTTTAGACTGATGATAGTTTATTGGTCTACCTATAATGACCTATCCTATATTACTATTTCTATGCATTTGATGTATTACCTCGTGTTTACCTTGCTTACTGTGTTAACCCCTTGTTCTCTGTAATGTCCTGCACCCTCCTCCTCCTCCTGTGTCAGTTTGACACCCGTGAGGACGAGCGTCTGCTGCAGGCCTCAGAGAGGTTTGAGAGAGAGGTGGAGCGGAGCTTCCCAGACCGGCCCTGCCTCACCACCGTCATCGACATCAACGGCAAGACGGTGTTCATCACCCGCTACATCCGACCTCTCAACCCCCCGCAGGAGCTGCTGGACGCCTTTCCCAACAGCCCCCAGGAGGCCATGGTCAGTCCCATCCTCACCTCCCCTGACCCTAACCCTAACCCTAACCCAGGAGGCCATGGTCAGTCCCATCCTCGTGTGTTTCTTCTGGACTAGAGCTCGACTGATGTATATATATCGGTCTGACCCGATACTACCGGCCATTGTTTGTCTCTTTTGAGGACATCGGTGCGTCCCGATTTTGACCGCTTTCAACCTGCCTTCCCTATTTTGAAAAGAGCTTAAGTAGTTTATTATTTCTTTGTTTATTTATTTATCTATCATGTTCGATGATCTATGTTCTAAAATTGAAACTTGAATTGAAGTTTTCCTATTTGATTAGAAAATCATGCACTCTTTGACAAAATATTGATCAAAACATCAGTAATTAGTGGTCTAGCTCGGCATTGGAGCCATACATCTGACATCTGTCAGGCTCCAATCTGGGAACCCATTCGGTAAAAAATAAAGGTGTAGATACAGGAACTCAGTTTGGCTCCACCCCTTTCTTAGTCCACTTCCTCCCGGGTGCTTCTGTGTGTATTCCTACTAACAACAACACAACATGTTAAGGGCAGTGGTGCTTGAGAGATCAGTCGGGCTCTATAGATGGGATTCTGTCTCACAAAAGGTTCCTATGTCTGTAGGAGTTGGTGGCCAGGTTCGTGTCTCTCATCCCCTCCCTGCCGGACAGCGTGTCCTTCTCCAGCGTGTGTGACCTGTGGAGCACCTGTGATGTGAGTGACCAGGAACCATGGGACCTTTTGTGAAGGTAGAAGGAACCCACAAACTAAAAGCCTTCCTTCCTCTTCCTGTTTTCAGCAATTCCTGACCCTCCTCGCCGGCGACGAGGAAGAGCACGCCGTGCTGCTGTGCAACTACTTCCTGTCCATGGGCAAGAAGGCGTGGCTTATCGTCGGCACCGCCATCCCCGAGGTCAGTGCAGCCAAGAGTATCGGTTGGAAAGTTCTTTGACTTGTTTTGTACGGTATGATGTTGCAGCAGGACCCCACCACTACCACATACTTTTACTTTTGCGTGTCTTTACTTTTTACCTACTGTAAAATATTTCTTCTCAACTGCTTTTCATGAATGTGAAACCTTTCATCCGTTCATCATACCTGAAACTATGATGAAATATTAAAGGGCCGTTCACACTGAGCACTATAAGTATAACGATAACTATAACTATGGTTCACCATTGTATTTGTTGTGGTGTGAACTCTGCCATCCACTTGACTTAGAACTTTTTTTAAACTATATTTTCATAGTTATAGTGCTCGTATAAAACTGCACTACTGATTGGTCATTGCTGTGTTTGTTTGTAGGGTCTTTCAGCCTATGTTCTGACTGTAGAACACTGTTATGTGTGTTTGTATAGAGTACAGAAGTCCTGACGTCACTCGTTCATCCCCTGGTTCGTAAAGTAATTTCTCTATGGAGAATAACATTGGGTCATCTTAGAATCGTCTCATATAAGAATTGTGGTCCAAAAATAAACAAACTGTCTCTGCGATATTGTCAGGGAGGAGGTTCTGTATCGTTTATGATAGTCAGTCACTTATATTTGATACAGTCTGTTTCTGGCGAAAATTTAACTAATTCGGCGGAAGTAACATTATCGTTTTCTCACCGTCAGTTGATGCTTCATATCCATAAGAGTCAAACCTTAAGAGTCAACCCCTATTTTTGGAACACAGTTCTTATTTGACGCGATATTAAAGACGTCTATGGGAATTCAGAATGGGGGTGGAAAACCGCGAACCAGGTAGGATGTGTAAATTACGTCAGACTTCGGTGCTCTATTGTCTTACAGCCTCTGTTCTGACTGTAGAACATTGTTATGTGTGTTTGTAGGGTCTTACAGCCTATGTGCTGACTGTAGAACAGAACCGCTACATCATCTGGAACCCCAGCAGTGGACAGTACTATGGACAGTATGACACCTTCTGCCCCCTGCAGGCCGTAGGCTGCATAGTCAACACTGACAACGTGAGTGAACATGATCAACCATACAGCATTCACTGGTACACTACATTCATTCACTATTCATCAATACTGTATAAAAGGTGGTTTCTCAAACTTTTTCATGTGAAGGACCCCCAAATGTATGCATTTGGCCACGGACCACCACATTTCGTGCCTGGAACCCCCATAAGAGATGTAACCATGTGTTACACAAACACCTCTGGCATTGTGGCAGCAGTAATAATAAACATGGAAAAGGAGGAAATAAGAAAGAAAGTAAAAATGATAATAATAATCAGAGAATAGCAGCATAGTTTGTATGCTGGTCATAGCACACTGAAGGTGCTGTGTCCAAGGTTTTTACCCCTAAAGTTACCTATAAACATATTTACATCTATTACGTCTATGTATGTAAAAGCTGTAAAATGACCTCTGCCAGTGACCGTGGCATTGTTTTACACACAGGCTGCCTTTACCATAGACAGGCAACCGGGGTGACAGGGGGGGGGGTTTAGCATTTTTGCCATTCTTATTTTTCTTTTCCCTGTTTGTTCTGTTGTCCAGGGAAGTCAGCAGATGATTGTTTTAATGTTTTGTGGTTCTCTTGTCAGGTGTGGTTCAACCTTCAGCAGTATAGCTCCCCCATGAGGATGAGTTTTGACATCACCAAAGCCAACCTGTGGAAGCCCTTCTTCTCGCGTTCCTTCTCCCATCCTGGGCTGGCCAGTGTACAGGTGAGTGTCCAGTGTACAGGTCAGTGGCGTACCCACTGTAGAGGCAGGGCAGGCGGTCGCCTGCCCAACTAAGATCTCGCCTCCCCTAGAAAACCCAAATAACCCGAAAAGGTGTCATTGTGTGCTTAATGTCCTCAAAGTTACGCATCCAACAAGCTTTGAACAAGAGCAGATTGGACCTTCCGTTCCAGAGATAATGGCCAAAACATCTTGAAAACGGCCACTTTCGCCGGTTTTCGATTGAGTTGAAATTTCTTTTTTGGGGGGTAATAGTGGGGGTGCAAAAAAAAAAATCTCGCCTGCCCTAAATGTAATTCCTGGGGACGCCACTGGTACAGGTGAGTGTCCAGCGTTTATGGACGCTCCCGTTTGTTCCTGTGAGAACTTTGTCATCTCTAAGTCAGTGGTCCTCAACCTTTTCTGTATCAGGGCCCGCTTGAAAATGTTGAAAGCATTCGCGGTCCACCCTTCTGGCCACTTAAGTGTAAAGGTGCCAGATGGGTGGGCCATGTGGGTGAGCATGTTTATTTGAATGATCAATCAACTGATTGTGTTCCGACCAGTGCTGGAGAAAGTACTCAAATTCTTTACTTAAGTAAAAGTATCAATACTGCAATATAGAAATACTCCGTTACAAGTAAAAGTCCAGAATTCAAAATGTACTTGAGTAAAAGTGCAAAAGTATTGGCATCAAAATATACTTAAAGTACCAAAAGTAAAAGTACTAAAATGTTTGAAAATAGCAGATCTACAAGCTCACAACGTGTCGCGATGCGACGCGTTGTGAGCTTGTAGATCGGCTATTTTCAAATAGCCTATGTATAAAAAAGGACTAAAGTGGTTAATGTATGTTTTATAATGTAATAATTTATTTCTGCAAAGTAACTAGTAACTAAAGTTGTCAAATAACTGTAGTGGAGTAAAAGTACAATCTACATCTGAGATGTAGTGGAGTAGAAGTAAAGGTATAGACAATTGGAAATAGTCCAGGATAGTAAAAGTCCCTCAAAATTGTACTTAAAGGGTAAGACCACTTTGGTAGAGGTTTGGGTTGTGTAGTTACCTTGCCATGATGTAACTCCAAAGGTGGGCAAGAAATCAAAAATAATTGCTCCATTGATTAGAAATTGATAATTCAAAATATGCTCCTCATTGACTTACATTGTACGGTAAAACAGCTCTCAAAGTCACTCTTTTAGCACATAAACGAATGCAAACATAGCTGATTCAGACAATATAGAACATCACCAAACCCAGTACTGTTTGTTTTTTTAATAAAAATGTCAACTTCCTGTTGATTCTACTATTTGAAGATCTGGATCCGGATCCGCGGATCCAGTCCAGGTTTTCTACTTATTAAAAATGGCAAAATCTACAGGAAGTTGACATTTTTATTTTAAAAAAAAACAGTACTGGGTTTGGTGATGTTCTATATTGTCTGAATCAACTTTGTTTGCGTTCGTTTATGTGCTAAAAGAGTGACTTTGAGAGCTGTTTTACCGTACAATGTAAGTCAATGAGGAGCATATTTTGAATTATCAATTTCTAATCAATGGAGCAATTATTTTTGATTTCTTGCCCACTTTTGGAGTTACATCATGGCAAGGTAACTACACAACCCAAACCTCTACCAAAGTGGTCTTGCCCTTTAAGTACAGTACTTGAGTAAATGTACTTAGTTACTTTACACCACTGATTACATTACATCTCCTGTCCCATGTAGCCGGAGGAGCTGGTGTATCAGAGAACGGATACAGCAGCCTACGCTGAACTACAGGACAGGCAAGTGGTGGAATCTTATGTTTTTTCGTCGCTGTTAGCAGAACATAGTATGTCATCGTCAATTTATGCCCTATACTTCTTCATACAAGAGTGTCGCACAAAAAGTAGCGAAAATAGCAGATCTACACAGACCTCACAGCGTGTTGTGGACTTGGCTATTTTCACTATTTCACAATTTCAAATAATAAAAAAAATGGCTAAAAAATAGATCGACAAACTCAAAACACGGCGCTTCGCGCCGCGTTTCGAGCTTGTAGATCTGCTATTTTTGATACTTTTGTGTGACGCTGTAGTATGATCAAGTAAGGCATTAAAGGGACATTTCACAGATTTTGCATCAAACCCCTATTTTTCTCTAGGTCTAGGACCCATAAACATGATCCTGGTGTGTTTTTTGTGTTTTATCTGTATTTTTAGATTTTTATCCATATCCTCAGACACTATGAGTCATTTAACTCATAGTCTTTTTATCTCACCTTGTTTCCTGACTGCAATGTAGACCACACCCCCACGCAGCCTCCCCTCCCCACAAGGAAGGGCAGTGCCCCAAAGCATTATGGTCATTGTAGTAATGCAGCAGTCCAGTCAAACCCCAGTCAAACACACAGACTTCTATATTTTTCTGGCCATAGGGTGCAAATTTCTAATTTTGCTACTGTTCTCTACTACAAATATTATTAACATTGAGTGACTGTAAGTTCTTCCAGGGGTGAAATGCTCCTTTAATGACAAAAACACAAAAAGGTAAAATATGGAGATAAGAGGTTTCTGCCCGACAGCAACGTTATGGTCGACATAGTCAGCGACGTCCATTAACCATAGAGCACAAACCTCCCCTCCCCTCCACAGAATTGAGAAGATCCTCAAAGAGAAGCTGATGGAGTGGCGCCCCCGCCAGCCGACCCGCTGGAACCGCTACTGCACCTCCACGCTGCGCCACTTCCTCCCCAAGCTGGAGCTGAGCGGCGGGCGGGACATGGCCGACGAGCACCGCCTGGAGCTACAGAGCCTGCTGGGAGACTACAGGGTAACTGTGTGGATTAGTTATATTCAGGGTTCATTAGCCATGCTGGCTTGTGGTGCAGAGGCGTACCATCATTGGGGCCAAGGACGCCGTGGCCCGGTCTGTAAACCCTGCTTGCCCCTGTGTAGGGGCAAGATCCGCCAGGGGTAAAAAACATAAGATCTACATAACAACATTAGCAGCCCCTCACCCTCTTCTGTTGTAGCCAACAACAGCAAGTCGCCTTTGTTTTCAAATGAGGCTCATTTGCAATCGGCTGAATTGTAAATGAGGACCATTTGAAAACCGGTTTGGCCGCCGACAGGCGCCCAGAACGCATGGATGCATATTTATAGCAGAAAGAGCTTCACATTTATCTATAGCCATACTCATTCAATTCTGAACCGATTCTTTAAAAAATTAAACTCTATTAGCTGTGAAGGGTCTACTCTTCTTTCATGTGTATCAGTCATGATTGTATCGCCATCAAACAATATCAAGCAAAAAGGAAACATTGGCCGTCCTTCTCTCCATTGCGCAGAGGCGCGCACCTCTCTCCATTCAGAAATGTAATAGAAGGAGAACCGTCGTCCTAAAACACCCTGCCCCGGGTCTACACTGGCGGCCTTGGTCCGCGAAAAAAATGGGGCAGTGTGTTTTGGGGCGAGCGTTCCGTTTTCCACCCGGAATGGCTCGGTAATTCTCAATAGACTTATCAGCCGTTGTTGCGCGAAACCCCCCCCCAGTAAATAATATTCAGTAATTGGGTCTTATGATCAAAATAGGAACATTATAATGTTAAGTAAAAACAAAATCTAAAATTTGCCACAGACAAGCACAAGACATTTGTCCGTGTATGGACACATTGATAACCCCTGGCTATATTGTTGAAGGAGTAGTTCACCCAAAAAATTACTTATTTTCTTAACACACCCCATGAAGCCTTAAATTCATGTTTTTGGCGCATTCTTAAACCAATAATTTGATAACCGGCAGTCTCAATGGAGACTCTTTGAGTCTCCTAACGGAGACATTAGCATTTTTCCACAGGTCATCAAATTATTGGCTTAGGAATGCGACAAAAACTAAAAAATGTCCATTACTTCAAGGCTTCATGGGGCGTGTAATGGATAGAAAATAAGTTTTTTTTTGGGTGAACTACTCCTTTAATGTATGACTTCTTGGAGGAAGCTCCATCTATGCAGTAGCCTGGTTCCATACCATAGACCCCGCCCACTCTCTGAGTGGACTGCCTCTTGGTCTGGAGTTGTAAATGTGAACCTAGGACTTCTCCGGTACAAAATGTGTTGTCCAATGAGAGGCGGAGGTGGGCGTGGGGATCCCTTAGGATTGGTTTAGGGAATTTCTAATCCCCTCCCCCTTGTAATCCCCTCCTGGAGCCAATTTCAGACTGAAGCTCCACGCAGCTTCAGTCTGATAATCAGGCTATCTATGCAGAGCATTCTGTTTTCTTTTTTTTTTACATACGCTGTGCTGTGGCCGTAGCTTAGTGGAGTCTGCTAATCAGAAAGGGGGGCGGGGGGGTGCAGTCTAATCGTCAGTGTCCAGCCGGGACCAGCTAACTCCTTTTTCATTTTTTTTTTTTTTTTCATAAATCAACGCTATTGAACCCCCTCTACATCTGTGTCATTTTTTTTTAAATAATAACATATGAAAAGTATTAAAAAGCGCCTCTGACGAAAACTCCTAACTCCATTGGACCCTCAAACTGTCCGTCAAAAACAAACAACTCCCCCCTCCTCTCAGGCTCTCGAGAAGCTCTGCTCTGTATGAGGCAGACAGGGAGAAGATTTTTCAATGCTTTTGGGAGAACATAAACTGGGAAGAGAAGAGAATGTATGTGCAAGGTTTGATAGATGTCACCCCAGTAAAGAGGAGAAGGGTGTCTTCACAAAGGTCATCTGCTCGTGTTTTCTTTTTAAATGTTAATGGACAGAGAATGAGTGTGTGCAGGAGTTTGTTTCAAACATCTCCAAGAGCTCAAGGAGATCATGCCAAAAGACTTTCACAGCTTTTATGACAATCTAAAGCACTAAGAAACACCCACCACACACACGCAACACACAACACACAACAGTGTGATAATAAAATGTTGATAGGTATATGATAGGTAAATTCAACTGTGGTTGTTATTGTTAGTGCAGTAGGCTACAGATTTGATAGGCTAAAGATTCTATTTTTCATGAATGTATTTTGTATTTATATGCCATTTTTTTTATTGTTGGTGTGCCATGATCGCTTTTGTTAAATACATGATTGAGTATTGAGGCAGAATTGTTTGTTGCACTCAACTGTAGAAGAACAACAGTGGTAACAGTTAGATCCATGGTTGTTTACAATGCATGTTAAAATAAAAGTTGTTTAAGTACAGAATTCAGCTTGATCTATAGTATATGAGGATGGCGCTCACCATAAATAGCTGATCTCCAAGCTCACAATGCGTTGTGATGTGTTGTGAGCTTTGAGATCCATTGCCAGCTGTTCTTATCAATGATGGACAAAACCTCCTAACTCCACTTGCACTGGATTTGGGTAAAGTGGTGATAATATAATGACACATGCAAGTATCTGATAATATATAAAGTCACAATATCAAGTTTGATGAGGCAGTATTGCTTTGTTTTAAAAATATAAGGTTTTCTTCATTTTCTGAAAAATTGATATTTTGTTTTTCATTTCCTGAACAATTACCATTTTGGATTTAGCTGGTTCCGGCCGAACAGCAGAGATATTCAAGTGCATATTTTCTTTTTCATCCTAGCTTTTGACTCAAACAGTCAAATGAATGAGTAGTTGCACGTTTTTTTATAGGGATGATGATGGAAGATTGTCTAGATTTGTAAGTGTTGAATGGGGTATGATACTGACTTCCTGAAATCGATTGGATGTTTTCTAACTTAAATTTAAATTAGGTATGGGGGCGGGGGGACCTGGATATTGGATAGCGGGCACTGGCCCACAAAACTTAAATTGGGTTCAACATGTCCCTATTTGCCCAGGTCAGTTTCACACAGTTTAGTAGTCCATGTCCCCAGTCTGGTCTGGGAGTGCTGTAGTGGACTGGAGGAGCTACTGCAGGCTATTAATCACCCATGGAATGTTCTGGATACAACCAAATCAGCTTCCCACTCGAGCGGTGATGATGGAGCACTCTATTGCTGGAGCCAAAATGTATGTCTAGGCCACGGACCCCCATCTGAAACAATTGTTGTGCAGGGTGGGACACTGGAATATAGATTTGTGTTGTTCAAACATTAGGTGCTCAAAACGTTTAGGGAAATGGCCGATCTACAAGCTCATATTGCGTAGATCGGCTATTTTTGAGTAGCCGAAGTATGAAATAAAGTGGTTAACCCATTAAGTGCCGGAAACGCATCTGTGTCACTTTAGATTTCTTTGGCTATTAAAAAATAGCGCAAATCTAAGAATATAAATATTTTTTAAGCGAACATTTTTAACTCAAATCTTTGCTTCCGGGGGTCCCTAAAACTAAATATTTAGTTCACGACCAAATACATATCATTTTGGGGGTCCTTGACATGAAAAAGTTTGAGAACCGCTGATATAGCAACATAGGTTTTTTTTTTTTAACTGTTAGGATTTGGAAGACATTTTGTAGAATCGGCCTCAGGTCTTAATGAGTTTTGCTGACCCCCCCCCCCTCCCCCGGACCCCACTTTGAGAAGCATTGGGGTTGTTCTGGAACAACACAATCATCAGATACAGAGCTTCCCACTCCAGAGGAGATGATGGAGCCAAAATGTCAGCCAATGGGCCTTTAGGGGGAATTGATTCTTACCAGATTATGGAACAGTACTTCTCATTGTGTTTTCTTCCCCCTCTTTTCATCAGATCGTTGGCTTCCCGGTTCACCTGCCGTTCTCAGAGATCCGTCCCATCGTGGAAGCGGTCTACAGCACGGGGGTCCACAGTGTCGACGCGTCCAACGTGGAGTTCGCCCTGGCTGTGTACGTGCACCCCTACCCCAACAACGTGCTCTCTGTGTGGGTGTACCTGGCCTCGCTGGTCCGCACCAGATAGCCGCTATTAACGGCATGGAGCGTCTTCACTACTGCACTTTACACGTGATCTAAGATATAAGACTGGCTTTGTACATTTATTAACCACTTAAAAGGTGCTGTGATGAGACATTTATCAGTGTTAAAAAAGCTTCAAATGTTATACTGTTCCAGTTAAGTTTTGTCAGATTTTTTTTGTCAGATTTATTTTGTTTAATCACTTCAAATTTCACGTGTTTATCCTGTATGTATGAGTTCTCTCTCCTGATTGGATAGAATTGGTATCCCAACCTGAAAATGTATTTCGTTTACTAAAGAGACACCTACTGAATAGCAATCATTACCGTCAGAATATAGAGCTTAAACCTTTTATCAAAAATGTCTTTGTTTTAATCAAACAATATCACTCACAAGCTTGTGATCTTTTAGATTGGCTATTTTTGCCATTGTTTTTTACATTAAATAGGGACCCCAGGGGCCTATTACACGAAAGGAGAATTAAAAAAGCCTGGATTTAAGTCAAATCCAGGTTTGACAAAGTCTGGTCCGTACAGCCTGGTTTATTCTGTTCCATGAACGCCAAGCCAGGCTGAAAAGGAGCGACATTGTCGAGCTAGACGAGCTGTGTCGAGCCAGGATGGTAAAGCCAGGCTTCACGTATTCCTATAAAAGACCATGAAAGTCGATAGCAGAATCCTTGAACTTGACCAATCATGGAGCCCAAAACCAGAGCAGCGTTCTTCTCTGTGGCTGAACAGCAGCACTGCAGCAGCTCATGGAACAGTGGCGTTCCTAGGAATTACATTTAGGGCAGGCGAACTAGGACAGGGTACTCAGGGAAAAATCTCGGGGGAAATAAGTTAACAACAACACTACACACACTGACTACAAAACTGAAAAACGTTAATAAAACCAATATGCAAGTATAATCAATAAATCAATTCTTCAGCGGTGGTCTCTTCATGTTGTAGTTTAGTAATGAATGGCTCAAGCTGCTCTCAGAGCCCCTTTTATGCCAGGTGAGTACAGGTGATGGCCCAGACCCCCACCCCTGGCACTACTGGTACCCCATGAAGACAAAGGCATACATTTGCATCACTATATAGGTGAGGGTCGCTCTGCTGAATGGATACGGTGGTGATTAGCTGCCTGCCCGCGTGAATGGACGAGGAGGCGGGCTAATGGTCCGACGCCACTATTCTGTTTGGATTTTTTTCACTGTATGTTTTTCAGTCAGTCTTTTACTTCATTTTCTAGGGGAGGCGAGATTTTTGTTCCTGCCTCTACGGTGGGTACGCCACTAATAGCGACGCGTCACAATCATTTTTAACCACTTAGCTTTGGCTATTCAAAAATAGCAGATCTACAAGCTCATTTCGTGCAATGCGTGGCACAGAGTGCCGCACTATGATCTTGTAGATCTGCTATTTTTGAAAAATCTTGAAAATGTGTGCATATCTTTTAAATATATATACATTTTTAACTCAAATCTTTGCTTCTGGGGGTCCCTGGCACAAAACATTTTCAGATGGGGGTCCGCGGCCAAATGTATATCAATGTAGGGGCCCTTGGCATGAAAAAGAGTCTTGAGGCTTGGGTCCCGGCTCCCGGGGAGACATCAAATTTCTCTTTTGGGTCTTGAGTCCCAAGACTCAAGACCCAAAAGAGTCTTGGTGTCTCCCCGGAATCATACGAGGAAGTAAAATGTATAATAAGCAAGAAAGGAAACACGGCCGCAATAAATGGATCCAGGGAGAAAGCGTGGCAAAGTATTGCCGACAAATTAAATGCACAAGTCATCCAAAAATATATACAATTTATATACAGTACAAGTCCATAAATATATAATTCAGTTAGGCTTAAACTTGAATGAGTGTCCTTGGTTACTGTTTGTCTTTGTCTGTTAATTTTGTATTTTGTTTTTTATGTCTTGCATTTAACATGTACGTTTGATTATTGTAACTGTCTTACTGTTTTGTTTTGTTCTGTTGTGCTTTGTTTAATTGTTTTTTTGTCAGAAAAATCAGACCTCTTTGTTTTCACTGCTTGACACAATATTCCTTTTTATTGTCTGAAAAATATAATAAAGAGATTTGTAAAAACATGAGGAGTGTATAGTGAATTATCGCTACTAATCTACAATGTGATAGCCTATTATATGCGCCATGCATCCAACCAATATGTCTGAGTCTGTGCTCAGGAATGTGTCAAAAACAAAAAAATCTCCATGAATTCAAGGCTTCATGGAGTGTGTAATTGATTAAAAGAAAATAGTATTTTTTGGGTGAACTATTCTTTTAAAGGGTTAGTTCAGATTTGAGTATTTTCTGTAGGAAATACTTACCATTAATGTAGTGGTTGTAAAGGTATTAATTGAGAGCTTTCCATTTTCCCAAACAGTCCTTTGCCTGGGGGAATTTGGCCGAGGTCGACACAAGGGTTTCCCCACACCACCCCTCCCCCACATCCACCACCCCCACCCCCCCTCCCCCACGGCAGATCTAAGGAAGGATATGCGGCCTCAAATCACCTCCACACCCCCCCCCCCCGCGGACATCACAAAGTCCCCCCCTCCCCCACCCACACCTCCGACCCCCCCCCACTGACCCCCCAGAGACTGTAAGGGACAATGGTTACTACTCAACTGACGACTTGGATGCCCTTTTTTCTACTAGAGGTACCCACATTGTTCACTTGAATGTTAACAGTCTTAAAAACCCTGAAAAAATGTCTGAGCTGAGATCCATGTTTGGAAGTGGCAAGGTAGACATTATTTCATTCTCAGAAAAAGTTGGATAATTCCATCAAAGACTTTGAGATTGAAATAAAGGGCTACAATGTCATCAGAAAAGACAGAAATCTCTCTGGGGTGGGGTTTGCATCTATGTGAGATCAGACATTATTTACGATGTGATCCCAGATATGGATAACAACCCCACTGAATCGGTCTGGGTCAAAATGTTATACCCACATGCTAAACCACTGATAATTGGCGCCATCTACAGACCCCCAGATCAAAATGCTTTTTATGACTTGATTGAGGATCATGTGGCAGGTTTAGGAAACTCTGAGACGGTACTAATTGGTGACTTTAACGCCTGTGTTCTGAAGAAAGACTCAGCTATCTTTAAGTCCCTCAGAAAGTTCTGTGACCTGCACAGCTTTACCCAGCTGATAAAGCATTTTACAAGGGTAGGCATTGCTTCTCAATCAATCATAGACCTAGTGTTGACAACGGACCATTCCAGAATTTCCAAGAGTGGAGTGATTGAGTGTAGCTTAAGTGATCACAATATCATTTTCTGCACTCGGAAGATTCACGGACCTAGAGCTTATTGTCACAGGACAATCAGCTGCAGGTCTATGAAACACTACTCAAGTGATCTTCTAACAACAGCTCTTGGAAAAATGGACTGGTCCCATGTCCTAAATTGCACCTCTGTGGAGGAGTCCTGGTCCTGTTTCAAAAAAGCTTTTTTGTGTGTACTTGATAACATCGCACCCACAAAGGTGGTGAGGGTCAAAGCTAGCACAGAACCTTGGATGAAGGGTGACATTTTGAATGCCATCAAACTCAGGAACAAAAGCTACTCCGAGTTCACTTGAAAAGTGCAGAAATCTACGAAATGTAGTTACTAAATTGATCAGAAATGCCAAAAAGAATTTCTTAAATGAGAACATAGAGGCAAACAAAAGCCACCCACAAAAACTGTGGGAGGCACTAAAACAATTAGGCTGCAACGGAAAAATTCAGACTAAATCTACAAACATTTGCATTATTTCAAGTGGCTCGCTCACTACCGACAAGCAATTGGTAGCGGACTGTTTTAACAGTTTCTTCACCACAGTTGCAACCCAGTTGGTAAGCAAACTCCCTCAGCATTCAGGTCTGTACGGCCCCGACCACATTCAAGCTCACTATGAGAAACTAGGGGCTAAAAAAGATTCCTTCTTTTTCAAACCTGTATTGACTGATGATGTGCAAAACAAACTCCTCGCCCTACAGCCTAACAAGGCCACCGGCCTTGACAACATCCCCACCAGATTCCTCAGAGACGCAGCGGTCTCCATTGCTCCCATAGTAGCGCACATTACAAACTTATCCATCAGTCAGTGTCACGTCCCACAAGAATTCAAGTTGGCAAGAGTAATCCCTCTATTTAAAAAAGGAAGCAAACTAGATCCTGGCAACTATAGGCCTGTTTCCATCCTTTGTTCCATCTCAAAGGTTATAGAGCGATCAATCCAAGAACAAATCAACAGCTACCTCAGCGAGCGTAAACTGTTGTTTGAATTCCAATCAGGCTTCAGAACATCCCACTCCACTGACACATGCCTACTATATTTGACCGACTACATCAAACAAGAGGTAGACTCTGGCAAATACTGTGGCATGGTCATGCTGGACCTCCAAAAGGCGTTTGACACTGTAAACCACGCAATTCTACTTGATAAGCTGAGGGCGATTGGTTTTGATTGCACATCACTAAATTGGATGAGATCTTACTTGGAGGGTAGAGAACAAGTGGTTGACATCAACGGAACCATGTCCTCATCCCTCCCGGTGAGCTGCGGGGTTCCTCAAGGCAGCATTCTAGGGCTGTTACTGTTCCTTCTATACATTAACGACATGAATGCTGCCTGTAACTGCAAACTGTTCCTGTTCGCTGATGACTCGGCACTCCTGATATCGGGTGAGGACAAGTTGCAAGTTGAGGAAGCTCTCAGCTCTGAACTCTCAAAAATCCGTACCTGGCTTACTGATAACAAACTGTCTCTACACCTTGGGAAAACTGAATCCATCCTATTTGGGACCAAACATTCCCTCAGTAAAATGAAGGTAGTTGACTTCAAGGTCAAAGTCGATGACACAATCATCACTAGCAAAGAAGATATTACCTATTTGGGATGTATTCTTGACAAATACCTGACAGGTGAAAGCATGGCAGCAAAGGTGGTCAAAGGAGTAAACCAGAGAACCAGATTTATGGGCAGAGTTTCCTCTTTTGTCAACCCTCAGGCCCTCAGGACCCTCTCAGGGGCCCTGATTCAGCCTCTTTTTGACTATGCTAGTTCCTCTTGGTACTCCTACACCTCAGTGTCACTGAAGACTAAGCTTCAAACCTCCCAAAACAAACTGATCCGACTACTTCTCGGACTGGGGCCCATGACCCACCTCTCTCCCACTCACTTTGCCAGCCTAGGCTGGCTCAGGGTGGAAGACAGGGTTAAACAACTAAAAATGGGTCTGGTCTTCAAAATTGTAAATGCAGATTTGCCCGATATGCCCCCTATACCCGCATATCTGTATAAATACCTCGAAAAAGTTAGTGACACCCACGGCCACGAAACTAGAGGGAGCGTAAACAACAATCTGGTACCACCCACCCATAAAACAAACATGGGCAAATTCTCCTTCTATAGCACAGCCACCAAGGAATGGAATAGTCTAACCCCATCCCTCAAAAAATGCAGTTCGCTGGGCTCATTCAAAACAGCCCTAAAAACCCATCTTTCTGGAGGCCGAAAGAGGAGCTAGTACCAGTTTCCCTGTAGACAGACGACCCCCCCCCCCTCCTCTTTTTTGTACATATTTTGTATTTCCTCATGCTTTTTTTGTATATAAATTTTTTTTTTCCATGCTCCCCCCCCCTTTTTTGTACATATATTTTTTAAATGCTTTTTTTTGTACATAGTGGTATTTTTTCTGTATTATCTGTATTTTCATGTTGATTTTTGAACTGTTTGGTTGCTACTATATATGTCTATGAAATTAACTCAAGGACCTCAACGGAAACAAGTCCGCAAGGACTTTTTTGGCCGGACCTTTTAGACAAAAGCATTATTAATGTAACTGTGTTGTTTTACATTCTTTTGCCTAATAAAAATTTCAATCAATCAATCAATCAATGACCGAGTCCCGTCGTCAGAGTTATGGTCCGGTTCGGTTCTGATGAATATGAAGTAGTTCCAGTAGATTAGTAGATTTGGTGGGGGCCGCTTATTAAAAATAAATAAATTAAAAAAACTAGCGTCATTTGTATTGTTGACCTATTTCTACCATATCCCAGGTAGCAAATCATGTCAGATTTCTAGTGTGACGACGTCTCCACGCCCCGCCGACCGGAGCGTCCGCTCGTCGGGACCCGACGTCTCCACGGGCCGTTGTAAAAGAAAGTTACAAATGCATAAAGCAATCACAATTGTACAAGGCAGGATAAGGATAAGGATAATTCCTTTTAACAGGTCGTTCATGAAAGTCCTTGCGGTCTTGTTTCCAATGAGAACCTGTGAGCAATTGGGGTTAAGAGTCTTGCTCAGGGACAAATTTCATATCATCGGCACATATGCTGGGATAGCCTGGAATCGAACCTGGGGCAACCAGGGCCAGCTGGTTCCCTAGGCGGGCTCACTAACCACTCAGCTATGGCCGCCCCTATGTAGGATGATGTACACTGTAACAAATCTGAGCTCAATTGAACTTGAAAAAGTAGGTTCAAAAGCTGCCTTGAAATTTCAAATTAAGACAACCTCACTATTCACTTTGTTTCAACTCAGAAATTCAAGTTTAAAAAGTTGACTCAACTACAATATTCAAGTTGTCTCAACATCGTTTTGCAAGTTATCAAAGTTGATTGAACTTGCAATAACTTGTTGTTTCACCTTAATATAGTGAGTTAAATCAAATAATAATTTTATGTTTTATCAATGCAAATATAATAATAATCATTATTATTATTATTTCCTTACCTCGTTGAACAAACATATTTCTATATTATCATAACTCACAGCTTCAAGTTAAAATAACTTATCCATGTACAGAACATTTCAAATCAAGGAATAAATCACTGAATTATTACATGCTGTTGAAAAATAAAATGTATTTGAACTCCATTCTTCTGCTTGAACACGGGCATCAACACCATAAAAAGATACATCTTGTTTTTAAGAATTAATGCATAGTAAAAAAACATTTGATATTGTAAAAAAAAAATCATTTGATTCAACTTAAGGGTCTTAATATCAAACTAAATTAAATGTTAAATCTTAACACATGAGTCACACATACCTAGACCATTCAGAATGCCTTCAACAAAATAATGGCAATTCATTTTAACACTGTATGGGCCACAGGTCGAGGCCAGACTCTTGTATCACGCAAGTGAGTTAGGACGACTTCTTAAGAAATCTTAACGTTGTAGAGGTTTTGGAAGAACATAGCTGTGCAGCTGATAACTCTGTTGTAACAGCATATTGTGTGATGAAATACAAGACCACAAAAGGCAGTCATTTTATACAAATGCAGTAATTGAACAAGCCTACCCAACTTACCAGTAAGACTTAGATCAACATTAACTTCAATTTATCTAGCTGTATTGTGCAAAACTGTACACATAAAACAATATGGTTACAGCAACGTTTTGGAGCCTCTGATTAGAGACATTCAGATATTGGACAACCAGTAGCGTATGGTGAATTCTAACGTTGACCGGGCAAGAATCTTAACCCCCCCCTCTATTGAGAATTACCGAGAATTACCGAGCCATTCCGGGTGGAAAACGGAATGCTCGTCCCAAAACACACTGCCCCATTTTTTTTCGCGGACCGAGGCCGCTGGTTTAGACGCAGGGCAGGGTGTTTCAGGACGACGTTTCTTCTTCTATTACATTTCTGAATGGAGAGGTGCGCGTCTTTGCGCAATGGAGAACCGGTTTGAAGGCGAAACTGGCTTTCTAATGGCCACTCATTAACAATTCGGCCGAATGCAAATGAGCCCCATTTGAAAACAAAGGAGACTTAAAGGGTGAGGGGCTGCTAATGTTGTTATGTAGGGTTTACACAGACCGGGCCATGGCCTCGTTGGCCCCAATGACGATACGCCCTTGTGGACAACACTGGTGTATTTGTTCAAAGTCTTGGGTCTTACATCAAAGTTACTGTTTTGTCTGTGGGTGCACTCTCACATGCTGGATACCAAGAGTGTTTTAATGTTGACACATTTTGTAGATTGAAAGACCTTGTTGAGCTGTTAACCAGCCCCTCATTCGCAACTGAAACCCTGTGCTACCTACAAACAAAAGTCTCTGACCACAGACAATTGCTTTTAAAAGTATTTCCTAAAACTAAATTAAGACCTAAACATCATTATATTGAACATTATACTTTGCTGATAAAACATTTGGTCCATTAATTGAGTTTTGGACTCTTCGATTTGATCCAAAACAAGAAAGTCCTTGGAGTGAAGTGATGAGCAGAGCAGCTTTCATTCAGTAGGCAGCAAGGAGTGTGATGGTCCGGAACAGCAACCATTAGACACCAACAGCTGAAAAGCAGAGAAAACACATATTAACCACTTTAGCCATAGGCCATCTCCTATTTCTGTAGCGTGAGGCAGCTTGATGAACAAGTGCACCCCCTGGAAATGACGCAGGGATCCCAGTCTTTTCTTGACTAAATGTGAAACATTTTAACAACACATCCTCAATGAAACATTACCGTAACAAGATGGTCTTTGGGAGTGATGAGTAGATTTCCTTCAACAGGGTAGAAAGCGAGGGTCCAGGTCATTCAGACGGTCAGAACAGCAACACCACACCAATAAGACAGCAGCTGAAACAGAGAAAACCCTAGGTTACGTATGTAACCCAGGTTTTATTAATAGCGTAAGTAAGGTACTTACTATCGCCCCTTCCTCACGGAGAAGGCAGCCCAGGTGCTCATCCAGGCTCTTGTCATCTCCCGCCTGGACTACTGCAACTCCCTCCTTGCTGGTGCTCCGGCATCAGCCATCAGACCTCTGGAGCTTGTTCAGAAAGCTGCAGCTCGTCTGGTGTTCAACCGCCTCAAGTTCTCCCACACAACTATCCTTCTCCGTTCTCTGCACTGGCTCCCTGTAGTGGCTCGCATTCAGTTTAAAACCCTGGTGCTAGCCTATAGGGCAGTGAAAGGAACAGCTCCTTCTTACCTCCGGGCTATGGTCGATGCCTACACCCCTGCCCGACCACTTCGGTCTGCCACCTCTTGGCGACTGATTGCCTCGTCACTCAAGGGTCCTTCTGGTCGATCGACACGGTCACGACTTTTTTCTGTTCTGGCCCCACAGTGGTGGAATGAACTTCCCACTGATGTCAGGACAGCAGAGTCACTGCCCATCTTTCGCCACAGGCTGAAAACCCACCTCTTCAGGAAACACTACCCTTCCTCTTTGCCTGGCCTACTTGTTGTTAACTAGTTGTACGAACTCTTGTTTTATTTTTGTATTGTTTTATTGGATCTTGTTTAGTCGATACACTTATTTGTTTTAGCTCTTGCTCATTTGATTTTGCTATTTTGTCTCATCTGTTTAAGAAAGTAGGTAGCTGATATATTGCACTTTTACCTTAGCGCTAGGTATACTCTTGGTTGCTTGTTTTTGCAGGAAATGCACTTAAGACTTCTGGTGATTAGTAGTTTCGTTCCCTACCTATGTTGAATGCACTTATTGTAAGTCGCTTTGGATAAAAGCGTCTGCTAAATGACTGTAATGTAATGTACTATGGGATATCATCGCCCCCTGGCGATCATACAGAGCACGCACAGACTCCCGAATTCAATTTCCTATTGGAGTAGGGTCGTGTGACGCAAAAACACCGGCGACCGGTGGTGGTATAAATACCACTGCGTCATATGAGCTCGTTCTCTGAAACCTTCCACTCTGCTCGCCACACTGCGCACAGAGGGGGTAAAGAACGTAAGTACCTTACTTACGCTATTAATAAAACCTGGGTTACATACGTAACCTAGGGTTATTATTTCATAGCTCCGTAAGGTACTTACTATGGGACACATAAACGTCCCCCGGGGAGCCCATGCTTACCAACCCTACCCAAACACTTGCCCAGGGCCACAGGTCCCGCCCCCGGCAAGACCATGGCCCCCAGGCAACCCTGACCCTTCGGGTCAGGAAGTGAAAGGATTTATGGTAAGACCTTGACAGACATAAGTCCTGTCCCTAGTCACCAGCCCGACGGACGCTTTACAGTACACAAAATAACAAATTAATTGCCAAAAGCCTGGGTAAATAAATATCTCTTCAGTGCGGACTTGAAGGAGTCCAATGTTAGCATCTGGCGAATCTCCATTGGGAGAGAGTTCCAGAGGTCAGGGGCTGCCACGCTGAAAGCTCTATCGCCAAGGGTCCGCCTGTTGTTACGAGGGGTGGTGAGAAGCCCCGAGTCGGAAGACCTCAGGTCCCGCTCTGGGATGTAATTGTCGAGGAGGTCCGAGAGGTACCCTGGGGCTAGGGCATGGAGAGCTTTATAGGTGAGGAGGAGTAGTTTGTATGTGATGCGGAACTTAACCGGAAGCCAGTGGAGGTGTTTGAGGGTGGGGGTGATGTGCTCACCCGCACCAAACACTGGCGTGTTTGGTGCGGGTGAGCACTCTGGCAGCTGAATTTTGCACATACTGCAATCTGTCCAGGGTTTTATTGGGGAGCCCGAACAGGACACCATTACAGTAATCCAGGCGGGAGGAGATGAAAGAGTGGATGAGGGTCTCAGCGGTAGAGTCTGAGAGTGACGGCCGGAGTCTGGAAATGTTTTTGAGGTGGAAGAAGGCGGATCTGGTGACGGATTTGATGTGGGATTGATAGGAGAGGGTAGAGTCCAAGATAACACCCAGGTTGCGAACCTCAGCGGATGGAGAGATGGAGCCGTCATCCACATGGAGGAGGAAATCGCCAATCCTCTGGAGCTGCGCCTTGGGACCCATGACCATGAGTTCTGTTTTCTTGCTGTTGAGTTTTAGTAGGTTGGTGGTCATCCAGGTCTTTATTGCATGGAGGCAGCTGACAATGGATTGTGGAGGTAGCAGAGTGGTTGGTGTGGTGCTGAGATACAACTGGGTGTCATCAGCATAGCAGTGGAAATCTAGACCATGGCGGATGATCTGACCAAGCGGGAGCATGTAAATGGTGAAGAGGATGGGACCAAGTACAGAACCCTGTGGCACACCATGGTTAACTGGGACTGGGTGGGAGTTGGATCCGTTTATGGAGACAAACTGTTGCCTGTTGGTGAGATATGAGTGGAACCAGGAGAGAACGGATCCGGTGAGTCTGAGGTGGGTGGAGAGGCGGTCGAGGAGGATGGAGTGGGAGATGGTGTCGAAGGCTGCAGAGAGATCCAGAAGAACCAGGATACTGATGCGGCCTGAATCAGCAGCCCTGAGGAGATCATTCGTGATCTTGATCAAGGCGGTCTCGGTGCTATGGTGGGCTCTGTAGCCAGACTGGAGAGGTTCGATGAGTTCATGGTTGGACATGTGCTGATGGAGCTGTGCAGCTACTGCTCTTTCCAGGGTCTTGCTGAGGAAAGGAAGGTTGGAGATTGGCCGGTAGTTAGCGTAGTCGTCGGGGTCCAAACCAGGCTTCTTCAGTATTGGGGTAACAGAGGTGATTTTGAAACTGGTGGGTACAATGCCTGATTTCAGAGAGGAGTTGATGATGTCTGTTATGATGGGGCAGAGGGTGGGTAGACAGGCCTTCACCAATGTCGTGGGCATGGGGTCCAGGGAGCAGGTGGAGGCCTTGGCCTTGGTGACCAATTCAGTGGTCAAGGTGGCTTCCACTGGAGCGAAGAAGGCAAAAGGGGGACATGCAGTCGAGGGAGCAGCGTCCTGCAACTGAGGTGCCTGCAGAGGGATGGAAGGTGTCTGCAGCTGCTGATGGATGGTATCCACCTTCTCCTGGAAATAATCCAAGAATCCGGAGCAGAGATCGGGGGCACCAGAGGGGGGGAGGGGAGGGGGCTAAGTAGTTTGTTAATGGTGGAGAATAGTTTTCTGGGGTGGTTTTGCTGAGACCCAATAAGTGTGGAGTAATACTGGGTCATGGTCTGAGAGAGAGCTTCCTTGTAGGCCGAGACGTGGTCTTTGAAAGCCAGATGGTGGACAGTGAGGCCAGTTTTTTTATATAGCCTCTCCAGCCGTCGACCAGCAGCCTTCATGGCTCGGAGCTCAGTGGTGAACCAGGGGGCAGGACGGTTGAATGAAACAGTCCGGGTTTTGATAGGGGCAAGATGGTCCAAGCTATGGGATAAGGCAGTGTTGTAGCGGGCTACCAGGTCACCAGCCATGGGGTCAGGAGAAACCCTAGCCATGTGGGCAGCTATCAAGGTCGATAGGACTGGAGCACTCACTGTCTTGGTGTTCCTGAAGGTGATGGAACGCTTAGGACGCTGCCTGGGCAGGGAGGCAGGAACACTAAAGAAAATGGCATGGTGGTCAGATACCGCTAGGTCCAGGCACTGCAGGTTGGTGGGGGGCTTGCCAGTGGAACACACCAAGTCCAACGTATGACCTCGCATGGGGCCACGCACATGTTGGGTGAAATCAAAACAGTCCAACAGTGACAGAAATTGGGTGGCAAACGTGCAACTGCTGGAGTCCACGTGCACATTCAGGTCCCCCAGCAAAAATGTAGATGGAGACGTGGCACAGACAGGGGTGAGCAGCTCAGACAGCTCAGACAGGAAGGCAGACCGGGCTGCGCTGGTGTTTTTAGGTGGGCGGTACACTAACACGAACTGAAATAGTGAAAATCCAGCTAGTGTGAACACAACACACTCAAATGAGGTAGTAGTCTAGAGAGGGCTTGAAATGACAGCCCGGCAGGGAAAGAGAAACAGGGGGAGAAGCCACGGCTCGTCGTAGAGGAGGGCCGAACCGGGCCCAGATCAGATCCACTGCCCGCTGGCACAGCGACCAATCGTCGTACCGGAGCCCCCCTCTGGACAGCAGGTCCGCCCCACTGTTCAGGTGGCCCGGCACGTGGACGGCGCGCAGCCGTGCCAAGCGTTGCACACTCCAGAGCGTCAGCTCGCGTGCTAGCTTGTCCAACACAAGGGAACCCAAGCCTCCTTGTTTGTTGACATAACACATCGTCGTGGTATTGTCCGTTCTGACCAGGACATTGCACCCCACGATGTGGCTCTCGAAATGTTTGAGAGCGAGGAAGACCCCCAGCAACTCCAGGTAGTTGATGTGGGCTCTCCTCTGGGAGGAGTCCCACAACCCCCGGGCTGAGTAGCCGTCGTAGACAGCCCCCCAACCGGAGAGGCTGGCGTCCGTGGTGATCACCTTCCAGGACACCACAGCGCCTATCTTGACCCCTTCGGACAAGAAAGTCGCCCGTGTCCACGGTTGGAGTGACGTTACACAGCGTGGTGACACTACCACCTTCCGAGAGCCCATGGAATGCGGTATCCTCAGAGACCGCATCCATCTCAGGAAAGGTCTAATGTAGAATCTGCCCAGCTGGATCAGATGTATGGCCGAGGCCATGAGATCCGCGGCTTGCATGCATGTCCTGTACGTGAACCTGCGCCCCAGGCGCATGGAGCGCACACATCCCAAGAAGCTCGCCATCCTGTCCTGGGACAGGCGCGCCACCATCGTGGTGGAATCCAAAGATATTCCCACGAAGGTGGCTTGTTGGGATAGGATCAAAACGTTCTTCTGACCGTTGATTGTGAACCCCAGGGAGTGCAGGTGCGCAATGGCCATCTCCGTGTGCCGCACTACCTGTTCCCTCGATTCCGCTGCCAGCAGCCAATCGTCTATGTACGTCGCCAGACGCAGACCCTGCTGACGCAGCGGAGCTATCGCCGCCTCTGTGCATTTCACGAACACCCGGGGGCTCAGTGACATGCCAAAAGGAAGCACCATGTACTCGTACACCCTCCCTTCGTAGCCAAAGCGCAGGAACTTGCGGTGCGGCGGATAGATTGGGACGTGAAAATAGGCATCCTTGAGGTCTATACTCGTCCACCAATCTCCTTGTTGTATTGTTTGCAACAACGTCGCCGTTGTGAGCATACGAAATTTGAAAACCTTTAGGAACCTGTTCAAACCCTTGAGGTTCAGAATAGGTCTTACGCCCCCCCCCCCCCCCCCCTCTTTTTCACCAGGAAGTACTCCGAATAAAACCCAGTCGGTTCTGATTCGGAGATAATTCCCTGATTGCGCCCTTGCTCAGGAGAGCCAGAACCTCTTCCCTCAGTGTTATGGCTGCTTGGCCTGACGCACGGGAGAACACTACATTGGTTGTTAGTGGAGGTATGCTCGTGAAGGATTCGCACGCTTTCCATTTGGAAAAACATTGAGCGAGGGGAGTCAAGGGGAAGGTGGAGGCTGTTGACGTCATCTGCCCCGACGGGTTCTGACCGGCCGACAGCGGGGAAAGCCCGTGACGTAGACGGGAATCCCACACACCGTCGACATCCGCCCTGTAGCATTGCTTGCTAGTGCTAACTAGGCGGCTAATGTCGGTGTCGTCACAGAGCGAGCGTCCGTTCCCATGGGAACGTGAGACGCTGTCGCTCTGCGTGACGTAACCTCGGAACCAAACCTCGTTGTTGTGTCTATCCGGACTGCTACTCCCCTCGGGGAGTGCTGATGGAGTAACACCGGGGTTTGTTGATGTGAGTTCCGTCGCACCTCGCCCGCCATGTTGGTGAGGTCGAGGGGAACGGACCTGACGTGCGGTGTTTCCACTCGGAGCGAAACTAGTGTTCCCCTTGGGGAGCTTCGCTGGTGTAACACCGGGGTTCTCTGTGACGTAAACTTCCGCCTCTCTGCCGCCATTTTGGGGCGACTGAGAGAGGCGGCCATTATGTGCCCTTTCCGAGCCCCAGAGGCGTTTTGCCGCCCTCTGCCGGACGGAAAAGGGTACTGCACAGATGCAGATGGAATACATTTTTTGTCTACTGAGAACCCCCTTTTTACACAAAGCATTTGAGACATTTGATTCATTAGCAAAGGTTTCTCTACCTGCGATTGACTCATCATGTTTACAGCATGCACAGTATTTGTCCCTACAGTGTTTGGGATGTCGTCCTGACTGGTTACTCCCTCCTTGCTGGTGCTCCGGCATCTGCCATCAGACCTCTGGAGCTTGTTCAGAAAGCTGCGGCTCGTCTGGTGTTCAACCGCCCCAAGTTCTCCCACACAACTATCCTTCTCCGTTCTCTACACTGGCTCCCCGTAGCGGCTCGCATCCAGTTTAAAACCCTGGTGCTAGCCTATAGGGCAGTGAAAGGAACAGCTCCTTCTTACCTCCGGGCTATGGTCGATGCCTACACCCCTGCCCGACCACTTCGGTCTGCCACCTCGGGGCGACTGATTGCCTCGTCACTCAAGGGTCCTTCTGGCCGGTCCACACGGTCACGACTTTTTTCTGTTCTGGCCCCACAGTGGTGGAATGAACTTCCCACTGATGTCAGGACAGCAGAGTCACTGCCCATCTTTCGCCGCAGGCTGAAAACCCACCTCTTCAGGAAACACTAACCATCCTCTCTGCCTGGCCTACTTGTTGTTAACTAGTTGTACGAACGCTGGTGTTATTGTTGTACTGTTTTATTGGATCTTGTTTAGTCGATACACTTATTTGTTTTAGCTCCTGCTCATTTGATTTTGCTATTGTTGTCTCATCTGTTTAAGGAAAATAGGTAGCTGATATATTGCACTTTTACCTTAGCTCTAGGTATACTCTTGGTTGCTTGTTTTTGCAGAAAATGCACTTAATACTTCTGGTGATTAGTAGTTTTCGTTCCCTACCTATGTTGAATGCACTTATTGTAAGTCGCTTTGGATAAAAGCGTCTGCTAAATGACTGTAATGTAATGTAATGTAATGTTAGGGGACATGGCGAACACTGAGGGCTCATGAATGATTGCAGAGGACAGTGTTTCCCTCCGGGAAATATGCTCTCGACTTTTCATGACATGGGAAAAAATGGGCATTTGTGATTTTGGCAATAGATTTATTCCACACACAGGAAGCACATTTTGTACACTCATCACTTGAGAACTCAAAATGCACACATGACTTTGAACCGTATTCATTGTCCTTAGCGTCTTTCTTAGTCTCTTTGCACCGGTGGACTGGTCCTCGACTCCGTCCGGTTGGGCAAGGAAAGCGCCAGTTCTTTTTCCCAAGTGGGAAGATGACCCCGCATGATGCCGGCCAAGAGGCCGTGACGGGGTAATCAGCTGGGGGCCCGATAATCGGGCGATGAGTGTCACTTCGGCTGCCTCCCTCTGCGACTAGGGCCGCTGTCCTTACGTTGCGGTCTAGGCGAAGGTGTAGGAGGTGGAGCGCGGTTCTCATCCTTGCGCCTGACATCCTGAGCGCCGAAAGAGCCTTGAGGACGCTCCCAGGAGCTGGCTCTGGAACTGGATGCCTTGGACGCGCCACGCTTGCGTCCAGAGGCGCACTTGCCACCCGCGGCTCCCTGCTGTTGCGGCCTGGCCACAGTGGGGGCGGTGGGTAGAGAGAGGAGGCCTGCGGCTGTCTCCTCGAGCTGTTTCTCCGCTGCCTTGGTCCTGGTGATCAGGTCGGCTGCGGTGTCAAACAGGTTGCCGCCTTTGAGTGGTAGGCCACGGAGACCCGTAGTCAGGATGGCCTTGCACCCAGCGGCTAGGTCGAGCCACTGGAGTCTCTCCAGGTCCGCTGTGAGAGCCATGGCTCGGCCCGTCCACATCAGCGCGTTGCAGGAACAGAGAATCGCGAGCTGGACTATCCTCGCGAGCTCCACTGCATCGTCGAGTGAGGCGGAGTGCACATCCGCCGCTGTGTCTGAGTCCAGCAGTGGCCGGGCTATCCGCTCTTTAAGCTTCGCCGCGGCCGAGCCCTGGAGCAGCGAACCCACATTCAAGGCCTTGACAGCCGTAGCCGAGGCCTTGTAGAGAGCGGCGTGTGTGGCGGTGATGGACCTCTTACCGTGGTCGACGAAGACGGGGCCACTCCCGTGGCTAAGTCTCACCGACCCCGCTTTGGCCCTCTCGATGGCAGTGGCGAGGTCTCTGTCCATCGGCGGGAGGCCCGCGACCCCCAGGTCGGCCCCAGTCAGGATGTCGGAGACAAACCCTAGTCTCTCCGGCTCTTTCCTGACCGCCCAGGAGAACTGCACCGCGTCCCTGACGCCGCAGGCTTCTGGAAGCAATTTGGATTCAATTGCTCGAGGGGGGCGGGGGGTCAAACCTTGGAACCCCGGTATGGGGACCCCGACGGACAGCTTCGCTGGCTCCATGGGCTGCGCATATGGCGATCGCCCGTTTGAGCACGACGGAGACGGCCTCCTCGGATATCCTCGCCTGGCCAGGAATCTCCGGGGTCACCGTCGCCTCTCGTTCAGGCACAGGAGGAACCGGGCTGATCATCGTCACCTCCTGTGACTGCTGATAGGATGTGAGGCCTACGTCCCCATCCTCGTCCGCCACCACGACGAGGCCTTCGTCGTCCTCCTCGGCGCCGTCGTAGTCACTGCCGAAGTCCGGATTGGCAGTGTCACCCCAGGCGGCGATGGAGGTGGTGGGGGAGAAGATGAGGAAGTCGCTGTCCTGAGACAGCCCGACGGCCTCGGCAGCGGTGTCTGGGTCCGGGGTTGAGGAGGTGGTCCCTAAGGCTCCATCCCGGACCTTGCTGATGGCTCCACTGGAACGTGGGGAGAGTAGAGAGGAGGGCCCATGGCCCCCAGGCTAGTGCTAGCCTTCGGCGCCCTTGGTGCTTTGGGGGGCGGCGCCTCTGGGCTAACACAGCCGTTACCTGAGGCAGCTAGCGATGCGGCCCTGGCCAGGCGTCGCTCCAACTGGGCCTCAGAGAAGCTCCTGCAGGGCCCGCACCCGAGTTCGTCTCCGTCGTTACGGGCGAGCCAGGCGTGGTTAGTCCCCAGGCAGGACAGGCAGAGGCGGTGGTCATCGTCCGCAGCTACGAGGTATTCACATCCTCGCATGGCGCATGGACGAGGCGCCTCCATTCTTTCCTTTCTCCGTCGAACACGAGGCAAACAAACAACAAAAGGCTAGGTAGCTAGCCTAGCTGCTTTGTTTAGGACTTAGCGTTAGCGGTTAGCTTAGCTTAGCTTTCGCCTCGTGGCGAGAAAACGGAGAGGATAGGAAAGTAAAATAAAATTAATCGAAGGAACTCGGGAGAGTTAAGGTAACTGAAAACTGATTTTTAAGAGAGCACCCGTAGAGTGGCACGCCAATGCCCTCGCTTTGGGTTGTGTTGGAATTCGACAAGTTTTCTCCGTGCTAGTTCGGCTCGTGCGCAGTCGCGTAAGCAGAGTGGAAGAAGAGAACGAGCTCATATGACGCAGTGGTATTTATACCACCACCGGTCGCCGGTGTTTTGCGTCACACGACCCTACTCAAATAGGAAATTGAATTCGGGAGCCTGTGCGTGCTCTGTATGATCGCCAGGGGGCGATGATATCCCATAGTAAGTACCTTACGGAGCTATGAAATAATAACATGTTATATTGACAACTTAAACACTCTAGACTTGGTAAACGTCATTGCAGACTAAACTAAAATCAGAAAATATAATTCTGACATCAATATAATATGATGCTGACTCGTACAGTCCTAGTTGGTGCATTTGGAGGGTGGATAGTGGGTACCTTGCGGCCTTCCTCGCTGTCGGGGAGGTAGCAGTGTCGAGGAAAGCCTCTGGCTGTGTAGGGCTTGCCTGTGTTCGGGTGCTCAGGTCCCTGGTCAGAGAGAGAGAGGGGTCACATCAATTAATTTATCATCATCAAAGTCTAAACTTTTTTTTCTTTTTCCTTTTGCAATTTATTTGGTTCCGGCCACAGTACACAGAGTCATACACCAAAATCATCTCTGCTCAGACAACCTAATTGTTGTGGTTTTGTGAACAAACTAACATTCAATAACACACTTAACAATACTAAAATACATACAAAAGAAAAAATACTACACCAACCTAAATAAACTAGATTAGAAGACAAAAAAAGAAAACAGAATACATACACTAAAATGTACAGGATCCATCACATTTCCTCACAACCTGGAACCACTACATTAATGAATGGCTGTCACGTCTTTAAGAAACCTTTGTGGTTATTATGTAGGGTGTATGTAAAGTTCTCTAGGGGAAGTATCCTTAACACTGTTTCATACCAAAGGGATGCAGATCGGTCAAAAGCATCGAGGGGAATCACACATTGGTCTGTGTCGTACCTGAATTGTGTTGTAGATGATGCGTATGGTTTTGCGGTCTGGGTGTCCTGGTAAAGAGTGGGGGATGATGTGGTACTCCATCTTCCCTGCCGGCTGGTTGCCTGTCTTCACACTGTAGATGGTCTTACAGGTTGGACACTGAAGGCTGGAAGAGAGGAGAGGTTTACCACCTAAACTTGAAACCTCCACTAGTCTTGTTGCAGTGATGATAAAACAGTGTATTTGTGAGTAAGCGGGTGTGCTACTATGAGGACTCCTACCTCCTGTCCTTGTTGCCGTTGTTGTACATGGCCACCAGACAGTGGAGGTGGTACTGGTGTCCGCACTGGGCCAGTCTCCCCACCGACTCTGCCCTGGAGACAGGCCCTACCCCAGGGCCTTTGTATGTAGCCAAAAGGGCCCCCTAACGCCATACAGATGGTACAGTCCTAACATACAGGAGGAGGAAGTGGAAGGATGGGGCATTAGAGTGGAAGAGGAGGCTATATGCTGCTCTTTTTAATCTCTGAATCATCTCGGAGATCTCAGAGTCAACAGAACAAAGGGGAACTTCAACTCACTGCTCCAATGCTACCGTTTGATTACAGAGAAAAGTATGAGTCATACCTTCTCTGGTGGACTTTTGACTTTCTGTAGATACTTCTTTACCACCTCCTCTGGAGTCTTGCCTGGAGAGACAAGACGAGAAGGACAAGAAAGCAGAGGAGTGAAGATGGGAAAAAGTGGAGGAGAATGCATGAGTCCTTCCTATCATTAGTATTGAAGGAAACAGTTCAGAATCAAATAACAGAGGTGCTACCTTAAATGCACAACAAGCCCACAGGGATGAACATGATCTATGCCTATATGTCTACTCTCAGTTGGTAAAAAGAAACAAGACAGGTTCTAAAAACAGTGTGGCTTCCCTTAGCTAGCCTGCGTTCCACAGCCTGGGCCAACGCAGCCTGCTTTCTCAGCTTTGCCAGGAGTTTAACAGCTACATTGTGTAAAGAAGATTGTTTAGTTAATACAAACTTTAATGATTCTATACCACCATTCTTTTCAGATTACAGTTAAACACACATGGTGAATTTATTTTCTTTGTTAGGGGAAAAACTACAGTCAGGAAAAAACTACAAACAGTAACATAGTAATATCAATGCAGGGTCTGAACATTTTCTGGGGCCTGCATTTAGCTGTTAACCAGTGTTTAATAAAGTCATGTTTGTTGTTTTATTTTATGTAAAGGCTCGGCTACATCAGAACTCCACGATGAAAATATATAATCGTTGCCTTCATACCTGAGGAGAACTCTGTTGTCCAAAATGGTACAGCTGGGTTCCATGATGCTAGTCGGGTTATGCTGTTTAGAGAGAAAGAAAAGAGGGAAAAAATACATTTAAGATTTTGGCTGTGGCATAAGATTGTAGATTAGCTATTTTCAGCAGCCAGTTCATTTAATGTAAAGCAGCCTTGCCGTGTGTATTCAAAGCACTAGTTGATTACAGATTATATTTAACACATACAAAGCCCAAAACCTGTTAGATTCATCAAAAACACCGTCCTTGGTTCTACTGACTCACTCTGCCCTCCTAATACGTGAGGGGGCCGTGTTTTTTTGATTACTTTTTTTATTTATTTTATTTAATTAAAAAAAAAATGAAAAAAGTAATCAAAAAACACGGCCCCTCGCGTATTAGGAGGGCATGGTGAGTTACCAGAACCAAGGACGGGTGTTTTTGATGAATCTAACATGTTAAAAATTGAGTTTGAAGTTATAATGGGTTTGTATAGGAAGTGTCTGATAAAATGAATATCAAATATCTAAATACCGAATCAAGCAACTTAAAAACGGTCTGGGGGGCTCACAAAAGCCTGAGTAGACGATAGAATTACCCAAAGTTTTTTTGAAAGTGAAATATCCCTTTAAGTGTCTTGTTTGGGGACACTTTGACACATTGCTGAGACCTGGGATTGAATTTGGGATTAAGATTAATGGCTTGCCAGGCAGGCTCTCTAACCATTCAGCTATTGCCAATTCATCAGAAGATGATGCATTTGACTACAAAAGGCAAAAGGTCACGTGACTATCAAGTATTTTGGTCTCATGTTGTTGCCGCGACACCTGCTGGCTGAAAAAAGTAAATGCAGGGCTTTATAAACGGCACTGACAACATAATTATTCATAGCATATTTGTATTGTGTGTATACATTATGTAGATACATTACTGATAGCATTATTTCTATGTTGGTGGGGAAATGTAAGGTTTGAATTGTGCGTGATGCATCTAAAACTTGCCTTACATTCATAGGAAGGGGGGAAACAATAATTCACAATTATGAATTATGAATTCCACTTAATAAACTTACAATATCACTGTTGTTCACCGTTCACTTAGGCTACGGGAAAAGCCATCTAAAACTTAAAATGTAATCAAAAATCCATAATTCAAGTTGCACAAAGACGTGCCTTTTCAACAGAAGTCTCTACCCACTGGGCACACAATACAACAACGCCCAAACGCCGTGCATACGCCGTCCATACGACGTCCGAGTCAGACGTGTGTCGACGTTGTTTCAATGTATTTTTTGCAAAACAGCTGCTGACTGAACTCTCTGGATCTGAACAGCAAACATCACATTCCCTTTTGATACTCTTGTTGATTTGATGCAAAACAACATTATTGTAGATCCTATGATGTCTCAGTTTAAAATCTAGATCTTCACATTCGATACTATTGTATTTCACATTCAGGTTCTGCCATATTACTTTTACATCCATACCTGTAATCAGTTTAGGCCATCCATTTTCAGAAGCAGGGGCTTTGATTTCCTTTTCTAAGAGTGTTCTATAGACAGTTTTAACTATAACCGTTCCTAACTCCTTCCTTTGCTCCCTCTTTCCAAAAAACAGAGCAGGGAAGGTAACCAACCTATTTCCAATACTCTCATTCTGTATCCTGTTGCTCCAGCATTCTGGTAAGCTACTTTTTATCTTTCCATATGAGTTTACCACTGTTCTTGCCCTGATTTCATCATTCCATTCCAGCATAAAATCAACTATTGCTTGCTCTGGTAAGAACCCTGGCACATATTCATAAACCACATCCTTCACCTGCTTTATCCCTGCACCCATAAACGTTTTATCATATAGGATTTTACCTTCATTTTGGATTTTGTGGTTTAAAAATAATGGTTGATATATGATCAAATCTATAGTATTTACATTCATAGTTTATATGAGGCAAATATTCCCTGAAAAAGTTTTTCCATCCATAGTCCACCTCCCCATACAAGTACTTTTTCACAGTTTTTACCCTAATAGCTTTCCTTTTACTGTAATATTTAGATCCACCAGTTTCAACCCTCCTTCCTCACAATTTGCAATCAATGTCTTACTGGATATTCGAACTCCTTTACCCATCCATAGAAAGTCATTTATAGCATTGTTTATCGCATTTAATTACTACCCATTCAGGAAGATCAATGGCACTTAATACATAGTTACATTTTGACAACACTAAAGCATTTATAACCACTACCTTTCCCTTCAGTTTCAAGCCCCTTTGTTTCCAAAAATTCATTACCTATTTTATTTTATTCAACACCCCTGTCCATGTGAGATCCCTTGCCTCCTTCTCTTTTACACCTAAATTAACACCTAGTATTTTAATATAGTCCTTTGCTACTCTGAAGGGAAAATCACAACCCTGTGTTTCCACCTTCCCAACATACATTATTTCGGATTTCTCAATATTGATCTTCGCCCCTGAGGCCCTCCCATAAACATCAAGATGACCCATAATCCTTTTAATACTAACCATATTCCTGACAGTAAATGATGTGTCCTCCGCATATTGCTGGATTACACTTTCACCATTACCTGGAATTCTTACACATTGGATCTCTGTATAATTTTTAACCAGGGTTGCTAAGGGCTCTGTGGAAATGCTATACAATATGGCAGACAGGGGGCACCCTTGCCTCACTGACCTTTCCAAAGGAAAAGTGTCTGTTAAAACTCCATAGACCATATTCACACTGCGGCCATATTGCCATTAAGTCAATGAAATCCCACCCTAGTTGCCACCCCAGTTGCCACAGCAACGCAATGTTAAATTCCAAAATGGCCGCCGTGTGAATATGGACTATTGCATTTTACACAGCTCCTGGCATTACTATAAAGCAACTGAATCCATGCATGAGCATAGGCCCAAAACCATAACTCTCCATTGTTTTAAAAAGAAAATTATGCTCAACTCTATCAAAAGCTTTGTTTAAATCTATGTTTAAAACCCACCATCTCCATCATTATTCATATGGTGAATTACATCTCGCATTGTGCATATTATATCTGCTATATCTCTACCTGGTACACTGTATGCCTGGGTATAGTATAGTATAGTATATTTTAAGTCTGTTTGCCAAAATCTTTGCAATAATCTTATAGTCATTATTTAAAAGACTGATTGGCCTGTAGTTCTCTAATTTCAGCTTACTACCTCTATTTTTATATAAAATTGTGAGTACACCAGTTGACATTGATGTTGACACCAGCTGTTTTCCCTCCATATGCCTGAAAACCCTTAAAAGTATAGGTGCCTGCACATCTGAAAAGGTTTTATAGAACTCCCCTGTTAACCCATCTGAACCTGGGCTCTTGTTAGGCTGAATTCTATTTATGGCCTTTTTAACCTCTTCAATCAGTATATCATCACCACATAACTGTTTCTCTGATTCGTTTATTTTGACAGTCACCTTGTCCAGCACATTCTCGACGCAGTCATTGTCGACGTCGCTTTTCTTAAATAAGTCCCTATAAAAGGATTCTACTGTTTCTATAATACTTACAAAGTCACTGACCTTTTCCCCATTTTTATTTTCCAATTCATGAATATAATTCCTCCTCTGCTTGGTTTTTTCAAGCCCTAAAAAGAAGGAGGTACACTTTTCACCGTCTACAGCATATTGTGCCCTACTCCTCACAATTGCTCCCATACATTTATTTTTCTCACATTTGTCTAACTCAGCTTTAATTTTTAAATAATTTTCAATATTGTAACTCACGTTATTACCAGCATTTTCAGTTTCCCTTGATAGCTTTTCCCTCAGCTCCCTTTCCTCCTGTTTCTTCCTGAAATTACTTTGTTTTGCAGATCTCATACTTTGGGTCTTTATTTTCTTTTTCAAGGTTTCCCACCATTCGCTAGCGTTACTATACATTAAAGGATTATCAGCCTCATATTGAATACATTTTTGAATTACACTCCTATACTTTTCTTCCATCAGTAAACTTGAGTTTAGGCATACCTCCCCCTCTCTCTTGGTCATCTTTCACACTAATTCTAAAAGACAGCATAGCATGGTCACTCCAACTGGTGTACTTGTACTCTGTTCGTTTTATGTACTTGGATATCTCCCTTTTGACAATACATAGGTCAATTCTGCTCTGTTTGAGCTCTCCCATCACTACTTGCCTTCTAGAAAATGCCCTTTTGTTGGGATTGTCTTCTCTCCACTTGTCTACGAGGTCATTTTCATTCATCATCTTTAGAAAAAACGTTCTAGATTACTCACAGCATCCATCCTACAACACTTTAAATTAAAGTCTCCAACCAAAACACAGTTCCCTGTACTTAAAGGATCTACACCATGAATTAAAAAAAAAAAAAAGATATTTAATATCATATGGTGTATGTCCCTCAAACCTTTTTCAAAAGGTTTGAGCCTAAATCATCACTCAGGTATACTCATCCCAAGTCAATTGTCTCTGGCTTATATAGCACTTTCAGCTGCAATACCAAAACGTCCTTTTGGGCAGGGGGGGGGCTACTGAGCAATTCTGTCTGGCCATCATCAATGCAATGGCAAGGCAAGTGATGTCACTTGCATTGCCATTCTGAAATGGCCTGTTCAGACACGCCCATTCTGAAAATCTCTGAAATGAGAATGAATGACTGAATGTTAAAAAAAAAGGGAGCCCAAAAAATACCCCCCCCCCAAAAAAAAATGAAATTCATGGTGTGGCCCCTTTAAGGGTTTTAGTCTTTCAAAAAGATATTTTCGATCCGACTCTATATTTGGAGCATACACATTAATTAATTTAAACAAAAAGTCCTGGTATTCAAATTCCACCACCAGAACCCTCCCTTTGTCATCAGACATGACTTGCTTTACATTTTCCACAACACCTTTTCTGATTAAAATTGCTACTCCGCAAGACTTCTCACTGCCGTTGTTCACATAAATGAGCTCTCTCCATTTAGTCTTAACATTGTCCATTACGGCATCAGTCCAGCATGTTTCTTGCAGGCATATTATGTCCGAACTACAAGAAAATAAGAATTGCTCTAGTTTCAGCAAATTCCTCACGCCATTTGCGTTAAATGATAGAAATCATAAGTATTATTATATTATAAAGAAAAAAAATCTAAGGGTTACTTCCGTAACCCCGGTTTTGTAAATTGCGAACGAGTTGTTCACATATGGGAAACAGCGCCCTCTGGCGATGATATAGAAGCTTCACATTCACTCCCTCAGGGCCAAACCCTTTTTGGCCCGATGGGTCTTCCGTCGCTTTCCGGTAATCCACTCCCGAAGGTATTATAGGAGACCGGAATGCGGAAGTCGTTCTCTTGATACACCAGCTTCCTTCTGCCTACGGTGAAGCAAAAAGAAGGGTGTTTCTGTGAACAACTCGTTCGCAATTTACAAAACCGGGGTTACGGAAGTAACCCTTAGTTTTGCTACATTGCTCTCTCGTTGTTCACATATGGGAGATATAAACCCCCGGAATGTATCTACAAATCGAGATACCACAATACCTGCCCCAGTACCGGGCGCCAGGGCCCCGCCCCCCCGTGGCCCTCAGCACCCAGACGCCATCAGACCCACCGGGTCTGAGGCAAGGAACAGGAAAGTAGGGCCCTGACAACCCATTGTCAGCCCTAAGATCTAAAAACATGCACAGCCTGTCCATCTTAGTGGAGGGCCCTAACAGACCGAAGTCCGCCTTACTGACCTAAGGCCCGGACTTCGGCCTACGACATACTAAGCACAAGGGCATGAACAGATCCTACATCCGTTCTATGCCCCTACCCACCTTCAGGTGGCAGCCACACCCAGGACTGCGAGCGCCGAGGAAGACGCCGCCACGTCCAGGCTAGAAAAACAGCGAAAGTCAAGGAGACTACCAACTCGCTGTCATGTAGACGTCCTGAAAGACACGCCTCTGCAGAGGGCCCAGGACGTCAACACCCCCTAGGAGGCACAAGGGCATGAACCGACCTTACGTCTGTTCCATGCATCTACCCCACCGTCAGGTGGAAACCGCGCCCAGGACTGCGTGCGCCATGGAGGGCGCTGCCACGTCCAGGCCAAAGAGAGCAGCGAAAGTCGAGGTAGACGACTAACTTGCTGCCGTGTAGGCGTCCTGAAAAACACACCTCTGCAGAGGGCCCAGGACGTCGACACACCCCTAGTAGAGTGCGCTCTCAGGCCGTCAGGCACTGGGGCTCCGCTACTAGTGTATGCCAGGCGGATAGCATCCAAAGATCCACCGGGAAGGCGTTGACTAAGCCACCGCCTTCCCCGTGACCGGGGCCCCAAGAAACGAACAACCAGCTGGGTCGGTTCTGGGCCACAGTCCTCCGGACATACACCCCCAGGGCCTTCACTGGCCAGAGACAGTGCAGCCTCCGATCCTCCTCCGGGCAACCGGAGGCAGGTGAAAAGCCACCACCTCAGTAGGCTTTAACCACTGCTAGGTAGTCTTGGGGACAAACGCCGGGTTGGGTTTGAAGACAACCCTACCGTCACCCCCAGCGAACCTCATGCACTCTGGAGTCACCGAGAGGGCACGAATATCGCTCACCCGTTCCGCTGTCAACAGCGCAACCAGGAGTACCGTTTTGAACGTGAGGAACTTTGGTTCCTCCGTCTCCAACGGCTCAAAAGGAGGACGAGAGAGTGAGTCGAGCACCAGGACCAAGTCCCAACGCGGCGAACAGGGACCTTGAGACAGGATGTGCACGCAGCGCACTTCATGAACTGGCCCACAAGGGGCTGTTTTACGCGGTTTTCCCCTCGAAGCCAACCGTGGCTCACTGAGATAGCCGCCAGGTACCCTTCGATCGTGGAGAAAACGTTTCCCAGATCCTACCTATCCTGTAGTAAGATCAGGACGTCTGCGACCGAAACCTGGAGCGGAACCACGCACAGCCGGGGACCGTCCCAGATACCATTCCTCGCACACGCCCTACTTTGTCCCGTAGAGAGACCTAGTGGAGTGTGCCCTAGCGGCCTGAATAGTATCCGCTAGTGGTGGGAAAACAGTCATTTCAGCGAACGAACGACTTTGTCCACGTTCACGGCAATGAATAGTTCAATTGACTCGTTCACGTCTAGTGTAAAAAACGCCCTCGTGGGAGCGTTTTTGTTTTCTACGTCGCACGACGCACGTACAGCCCAACCTCCCGTCCTATAGCGGGGGAAGGGGATGGGGGCATGCACTATAGTGTGAACGTAACTGTCCCAGAAAAAGAACGAACTCGTTCACATTCACGGCAAGGAACTAGTTATTTTGAGCGAGTCGAACCTGAACGATACCCCACTGGTAGCCACCATTCTAGGTGGAAAACCAGTCGCAGTCAAGTTTTCCCTCCATGGGCCAGACCCACAGTTCCTATTTCTGCGGGTCTGGGATGAAAGGTTTCGCCCCTCGCCTGCTGTCGCGGAACCCTGCGTAGCGGGAGGGGCCAAGGTTGCTCGTAGAGGAGGGGAGATCTCCCCGATCTCCAGGAGCCCCATACCGGAGCCACCAGCAACGCCACCAAGCCTTGGAGTCTGATCCGTTCCGGAGTGGAGTGGATCAGTTCCAGCGGAGGGCACGCATAAGGCAGCCCCCCCGGCCATTCGTGCGCCGGGGCGTCCAGGTCCAGCGGAGCCTGCTCTCTCATTGAGAGGAACAGCGAGCAATCTGCGTTCTCCTCCGCGGCAACTAGGTCCAGATCTGGTCCGCGACCCCGGTGCGGAAACCAATCTGAATAAAAGTCTCGCCTCTGGACAGAGGATCGGTACCCCTGTTCAGAAGGCCAAGTACATGAGAGGCGCTGATTGATTCCAAGTGTGCGTAGCACCACAAAATCAAACCTACGTGCCAGACTGTTCAAGGCAGGAGATCTCGGACCTCCTTGCTGGTTGGTACAGGCCATGGTCGTGGCATTGTCCGTCCTGACCTGAACGTGACGTCCACTGATGTGGGGCTCAAAGTGTTTTACCGCCAAAAAAGGACTGCCATCAACTCCAAGCAGTTAATGTATGCTGTCCTCATGCTGCGGTTCCACAGACCCCTGGCCGTCCGGCCCCCGAAGGTGGTGACCCACCCTGTGAGGCTGTCATCGGTGGCGATCGTCATTCTTGAGATGATCCTCCCTACAGGGACGCCCTCCGACAGGAAAGGAACTACTTTCCCTTGTTGGAGGGACTGCATGCATGCCGCGGACACTGTCACACGGCAAAAAACCTGAGGGAGCCCAACCAGAGAGTCTGCATCCAGTGCGATACCTATAAGGTAGCGTGATGGGACTGGGTGAGCACACACTTCGTGCACATCTCGCAGTTCAGTGTGAAACCCGGGGAGGTCAGGTGCGACACCACCCGTCTATGGTGATGACATGCATCCTGAACGCGAGTCCGCACTCAGCAACCAATTGTTCTATGTAGGTTGCGATTTTCATGAACATCCTGGGACTCAAGACCTTTCAAACGTGAGGACCAGGTACCTGTACACACGACCCTCGTACTCGAAGCGCAGGATTTTCCTGTGCGGAGGGTAGATAGGGATGTGGAGAAGGGCGTCCTTGAGATCTAGTGAGCTCTTAGATCCAAGATAGGACGTAGCCCCCCCCCCTTTCTTCTTGACCAGGAAGTATCTCGAGTAGAAAACGAGCCGGCTTTCTCCTGGTGACACTGTCCTTACGGCGTTCTTGCGTAAAGGGAGGCAGTCTCCTCTCGCAACGCACCGCCGCTTGACCACTAGCGTGTAACAACAGTGCTCTGTTGGACATGGGTGGTCTGGTCTGGTCTGGTCTGTTTGGTTACTACTATATATGTCTATGAAATTAATTCAAGGACCCCAACGGAAACAAGTCCGCAAGGACTTTTTTGGCCGGACCTTTTAGACAAAAACATTATAACGTAACTGTGTTTTACATTCTTTTGCCTAATAAAATTTTCAATCAATCAATCAATGGTTGAAAAAACAGTATGTACCGCCAAACAGTTCATTTTAGTGAACGAACGATTTAATTCACGTTCACGGCAATGATTTGTTCAAAAGATTCGTTCAAAGAATCGTTCAAACCGCCAACAGTTCATTTCAGTGAACGAACGATTTAATTCACGTTCACGGCAATGACCAAAGATTCGTTCAAAGATTCGTTCAAAGATTCGTTCAAACGATTCGTTCAATGATTCGTTCAAGTTCGGTAGCGCTTCCGGTCCCAGTGGGGCGTAAGGGGCTACTATGTGCATGCAACCATGTGCATCTGATCCCACTAACATGACTGCACAATGCACAGTCGCAGGAGGAGTTAACCAATCCGCCTGTCATGTGTGCGGTGTGCTGGGGGGGCATGAACGAAATCGTGAACGTAACGGTTCCAAAGAGTGAAGAGTGTCCGTTCGTTCACGTCAGGCACTAGTTCTTGTGAAACAATCGATCATAACCGACACATCACTATACTGTCCACTCGTGTGTGACAACAAAGCTCTGTTGGACATGGGTGGTTTTGTGGAAACTGCGGCCTGTACCCCCGTGCTCTCATATGAAGCACCCACGGGTCGGCGTTGCATTCTTTGCATCGCTCGATGCGGAGTGACAGAGGATTTGGAGGGGTTGTTATTAATGTCGGGCGTACGCGAGCCGCCACCTTGGCTGTACTCGTTGGCCCGGCAACTATGTTTGTTGTTACATCTGTGTGTGTGCGCGCGGCCATTTTGAGAGCCGCCATCTTGGCTGTACTCGTTGGCCCGGCAACCGTGCTTGTTGTAACATGTGGGCTCGGGTGCGTCGCCATTTTCGAAGGTGCCACGTGTTTGCCCACGGCCAATTTTTGTTTTGGCACGTGTTTTCCAATGGAGGCAGCCATTTTGGCCACCTCCGCCGACAATACAACAACGTATGGGCCTAAGTCTTACCTTACGGCTCGTATTTGGTGGACCAAGGAAAATTTTGACGTGACCCGTGTAGCATGTGACGGTTTAGGCCCGTCACTACGCCTACGTTCCGTCCAACGACCACCAACCGTTGGATGATGATCGTTGGCTCATTTTCATTTCAGATGTAAAACTTACTTGTTGCAATTTGTTTCTTAATACACAAACACTTGTCATAGAAAAAAACATTCTGAGCAACAATAACATCGGACACAGATACATGCACGTTCAAGTAACTTGTACTTCTGGAGTGTGTGTGTGTGTCGGGACTTCTTCCAGGGGCTAGAGGAACGATCCTTCGCCGTTTCCGCTGGCTCCAGTGAAGACTTTGCTGTATTTCGTTGCGATTCCATGTTTTTAATACACAAACCTTGGTCATGACAAACAATCGAGCAAACAACAGCAGGGGGGCACAGAGGCATGCACGGTCATGTAAACTTGTACCCGGATATGTGTGTGCGTGTCGCACAAGTGCATGCACATTCACGTTGTTTAGTAATTCGGGGCTCGGGGCGCAACTTTCTGTCGCCGTTAGCTCCGGTGAGGATCTCGTCCTCTTCACACATTGACAACAATAACAGCAGGAGACACAATAGCATGCACACTCAGGAAATCTGCTCTGGCCTGTGTGTGTGTGTGTGTGTTTTGCAAAATCTTCTTTATAGCATACACAGTCAGACGATCTGCTCTGGCATGTGTGTGTGTGTATCTTGCAAAACATTTTTCTTTCAAGGCATGCACAGTCAGACAATCCGCTCTGGCACGTGTGTGTGTGTGTGTGTGTTTTTCAATCTTCTTTCTTTCGGTGCTTGGCGAGCGATCCTCCGTCGCGTCTGCCAGCTCTGGTGAAGATCATCTCTTCTTTATCCGGCCACTTTATCCAGGTGCAAAGCCCGCGTCTGGGAGGAGGGGGCCTCTCTTGTGGGATTTGGAAGGCGGGGAGGCGGTCGCTGTCCCTCCGGTCGCGCTGCTCGCCTCTGGTTGGCAGCGGGTGGGGCGGAGTAAGACTGGGAAAAGCAACTGGACCTACCTGCCGGATCTGTGGTGAACCACCGTACCCTTCCGTGGGGTGACGCACAAAAACCGAGTACTCTACCAGCCCATCCTGTGGAGTATTAGTTGAGAAGATCTCCTGTGTGAGGCGTCGCATCTCAGCTAGCGCTGGTATAGCGGCTTCTCCGGTCTCGAGTTGCTTTTTAATTACACAGACACTTACTTTGTCATGGAAAAACATTTCGAGCCACACAAACAAAAGGAAACACATAGGCATATACATTCAGCCAGATCTGTACGCTGAAGTGTGTGTCGCGGCTTCTTCCAGGGCTGGGGAGCCTAAGGGAAGGGGGCTGGGAGCAGGAACGGGTGTCGCGTCGTCGCCGGTAGTGTTGGCGGTAGTGTTGGGCTCTCGTCGAGCCATCGTAAAAAGACGTAGGTGGCTAGGCTAGGCTAGGCTAGGCTAGGCTAGGCTAGGCTAGGCTAGGCTAGACTAGGCCAAAGCCACTGAGCAAGCTAGAGGCCAGGCTAAGCTAAAGGCTAGCTAGCCAAGGTAACTAATCTGGTTAGTTTAACGTCCGTAGAATGCTGTGTTTTCCTCATCCGGAAAAGCACAGCGGGGATAGGAGGGAGAGAAGGAGGTCTGGGGAACTCTGTGGACCGAGAATCCGACCAGTCGCTCTAGAGTTTTGATGACCCGCAGATCTCGTTCTATTGTAGATTTGTCGTGAAGCTCCTTCACCGTAGGCAGAAGGAAGCCAAGAGAACGACTTCCGCATTCCGGTCTCCTATAATACCTTCGGGAGTGGATTACCGGAAAGCGACGGAAGACCCATCGGGCCAAAAAGGGTTTGGCCCTGAGGGAGTGAATGTGAAGCTTCTATATCATCGCCAGAGGGCGCTGTTTCCCATATGTGAACAACGAGAGAGCAATGTAGCAAAACCCCATTACCAATTTTTTGGCATTTTTTTCGTTCACTCTTCTCTCTTCCCCAGCCTTTCTCTTTAGGCCACTTATAGCCTCTGGACTTGAGTCCATGTCATCGCCAGAGAAGATGGCGTCCAGCTCAAGGGTGCTCGGTGGCACCTGTCGTCCCTCTTGAGCTGGTTCTCTCCTCCTCATCTCTCCGGCAGTACCAGGTGCAGGACCAGAGAAGGAACCCCCTCTGGTCCTGACTCCGCCCCTGGCTTTCTCAGCACGACCTCTGCCGCTCCTGGGTGCCCCCATGCCAGGGGCCTCGCCCCTGGAGGTACTCACATGGTCACTGGGTGGAGGGGCAGGACCTGCAGAGGGACCCACAGCCGCCACCCTCCCAATCTTTCCCTCCAGAGACGAGTCGATCTCCTCCGCGACACCATCCATGCTGTCTCCGATGGCAGCATCTCCAGACACCTGATGGGCCACAGCGGTGTTGTGGCGCACCTGCGGCTCCTCTCCATCTCTCCTAGCCGCATGCTGGTGACCGCTTCCAACCTCCACCTCCGCCCTCTCAGCTGATGATGGTGTCTCCTCCACCACCTCTGTCTCAGCTGGTGGTGCCTCCTCTGCCGCTGCTGGTGGTGGTGCCTCCCACGTCTCTGCTGGTGTTGTCTCGCCGTCGTCCTCCTCCTCCTCCTCCTCCTCCTTCTCAGGGTCAGAGAAAAACTCCTCGCTCTCCTCCCTGGCGTTCTCACATACCCGGGCATAGTGTCCTTGCTGGTGGCACTTGAAGCAGGAAAATTCTGGGCACCTAATAATGTGGCCATAGGCTGGATGCACAGCCTACAAACTTTCACCTGTTTGTCGTGAATGACCCTGAAATGCTGGCAGTGATATAAATGACACCATCAGCTCATTTTTGCTCAGCTCCTTTGATACTATAATGTTATTCCTTATTTTTATTCCGTCCATCATCTTATCTCTCCCACCTGCATCTTGCATCGTTAATTCATACTTCTTGGGTGTTTTAAATCTGCATGCTATCACTATTCCGCATTCCTCCTTTACCTTCTTTAACAACTCCATCATGGTCATCTTCTCCCTGTATATCCACTTCTATTGTCAGTTCTTTTTCATATGTCCGGCTTTCTTTTTCATCATTCCTGTTCCGTCTGTCATTGTTCAGTGCCATGTTGTCCGTCCGATGAAAAAGAAACTTTCCCCCAAACAGCAAAGCTGCTGGGGGAATGATACAAAAAAAAAAAAAAAAAACTATACAAAAATTAACCGAAAGTACCTACCAAACAAACCTGACTCTCTGGCTCAAACTTTTCTCTGACTCTCTGTCTCAAAGCTGCAATCAACTACCAATCAAGGGCGTGTCTCAATGTGGTATGGCCGTAAGCAACAGCAGCATCGGCCGGTAGGCCTTATATAGATGACAGTGGCCCTGCTGTGGAGTGTGTTTATTGCTTTATTCTACTTAGGCTGGGCTGCTAAAGGTTAGAAGTGCCATTTTTCAGCAGTGACATTTTGTCAGTTAGTGCTGCATTCATAAATATGACGATTGCTCATTCAGTCAGTCTGCCAAATGAAAAGCTTACAGAACCTGGTATTCCCAGGCGGTCTCCCATCCAAGTACTAACCAGGCCCGACCTTGCTTTGCTTCCGAGATCGGACGAGATCGGGCATGTTCAGGGTGGTATGGCCGTAAGCAACAGCAGCATCGGCCGGTAGGCCTTATATAGATGACAGTGGCCCTGCTGTGGAGTGTGTTTATTGCTTTATTCTACTTAGGCTGGGCTGCTAAAGGTTAGAAGTGCCATTTTTCAGCAGTGACATTTTGTCAGTTAGTGCTGCATTCATAAATATGACGATTGCTCATTCAGTCAGTCTGCCAAATGAAAATAGCTTACAGCACCTGGTATTCCCAGTTGGTCTCCCATCCAAGTACTAACCAGGCCCGACCTTGCTTTGCTTCCGAGATCGGACGAGATCGTGCGTGTTCAGGCCGGGTGGTATGGCCGTAAGCAACAGCAGCAGCGGCCGGTAGGCATTACATTACATTACATTACAGTCATTTAGCAGACGCTTTTATCCAAAGCGACTTACAATAAGTGTATTCAACATAGGTAGGGAACGAAAACTACTAATCACCAGAAGTCTTTAGTGCATTTTCTGCAAAAACAAGCAACCAAGAGTATACCTAGCGCTAAGGTAAAAGTGCAATATATCAGCTACCTATTTCCTTAAACAGATGAGACAAAATAGCTAAATCAAATGAGCATGAGCTAAAACAAATAAGTGTATCGACTAAACAAGATCCAATAAACAATACAGCAATAGAAAACAAGCGTTCGTACAACTAGTTAACAACAAGTAGGTCAGGAAGAGAGGAAGGGTAGTGTTTCCTGAAGAGGTGGGTTTTCAGTCTGCGGCGAAATATGGGCAGTGACTCTGCTGTCCTAACATCAGTGGGAAGTTCATTCCACCACTGTGGGGCCAGAACAGAAAAGAGTCGTGACCGTGTGGATCGGCCAGAAGGACCCTTGAGTGACGAGGCAGTCAGTCGCCCCGAGGTGGCAGACCGAAGTGGTCGGGCAGGGGTGTAGGCATCGACCATAGCCCGGAGGTAAGAAGGAGCTGTTCCTTTCACTGCCCTATAGGCTAGCACCAGGGTTTTGAACTGGATGCGAGCCGCTACGGGGAGCCAGTGTAGAGAACGGAGAAGGATGGTTGTGTGGGAGAACTTGGGGCGGTTGAACACCAGACGAGCCGCAGCTTTCTGAACAAGCTCCAGAGGTCTGATGGCAGATGCCGGAGCACCAGCAAGGAGGGAGTTGCAGTAGTCCAGGCGGGAGATGACGAGAGCCTGGATGAGCACCTGGGCTGCTTTCTCCGTGAGGAAGGGGCGAATCCTCCTGATGTTGTAGAGGAGGAATCTGCAGGACCTTGTCACTGATGCGATGTTTGCCGAGAACGTCAGTTGATCGTCCAGGGTCACACCCAGATTCTTCGCAGTCCGAGTTGAGGTCACCACAGCATTATCAATGGTGATGGCCATGTCTCGGTGCGGACAGCCCTTCCCCGGGAGGAACATCAGCTCGGTCTTGTCCAGGTTGAGCTTCAGGTGGTTTGTCGACATCCACTCCGAGATGTCAGCCAGACAAGCAGCAATGCGTGCCTCCACTTGGGTATCAGAGGGGGGGAATGAGAGGATCAGCTGGGTGTCATCGGCATAGCAGTGGTAGGAAAAGCCATGGGAGTGGATGACAGCACCCAGAGATGTAGTGTAGAGAGAGAAAAGAAGAGGACCCAGAACCGAGCCTTGGGGAACCCCAGTTGTGAGCCTGTGTGGTTCTGACACAGACCCTCTCAGCATCACCTGGTAGGAGCGACCCGTCAGGTAGGATGCAAACAGGGAGAGTGCAGAGCCTGAGACACCCATCCCCTCGAGGGTGGAGAGGAGGATCTGATGGTTCACCGTGTCGAACGCTGCAGACAGGTCCAGGAGTATCAGAACGGAGGAGAGAGAGTTCGCTCTAGCGGCATGGAGCGACTCCGTCACTGCCAGGAGGGCAGTCTCTGTCGAGTGACCCACTTTGAACCCAGACTGGTTGGAGTCCAGGAGGTTGTTCTGGTGGAGATAGGAGGACAGTTGTTTAAAGACAGCACGTTCGAGAGTTTTAGATAGGAAGGATAGAAGGGAAACCGGTCTGTAGTTCTTGATCTCAGAGGGGTCAAGTGTCGGTTTCTTCAGGAGGGGGGTGACTCTGGCAGTCTTGAAAGTAGAGGGAAAGTAGCCAGATGTCAGAGAGGTGTTAATAAGGTGGGTTAAGAAGGGAAGAAGTTCAGGTGCAATAGACTGCAACAGAGTGGATGGGACCGGGTCCAGAGAGCATGAGGTGGGGCGACTAGAGGTAACAAGGAGAAGAACCTCGTTAGGGGAGAGGGGAGAGAAGTGGGATAGAGAGGGGATGGGGGGGGGAAGAGGAGTAGATGAAGGTAGAGAGGGGGGGGTGGCAGGCAGACGGGTGTGGGTAGTGCGCAGGGCACCAGCCGGGGGAGGAGGGAAGGAGGATCGGATATCGTTCACCTTCTTGTCAAAGAAGTTGGCGAAATCGTCAGGGAGGAGGGACGAGGAGGGAGGAGGGGGTGGTGGTTGCAGGAGAGAGGAGAAAGTTTCAAAGAGTTTTTTAGGGTTGGAAGCAGAAGCCTGAATTTTAGTGCAGAAAAAAGCAGCTTTAGCAGCTGATAGAGAGGAGGAAAAGGTAGAAATGAGAGATTGGAAGGTGAGAAGGTCTTCCAGGAGGTTGCCATTTCTCCATTTGCGCTCAGCCGCTCTCAGGCTCCGTCTCTCAGTCCGCACTGAGTCCGACAACCAGGGGGCAGGTGGAGTTTGGCGTGCAGGCCTGGTGGTGAGGGGACAGAGATGGTCAAGAGAAGAGGATAGAGTAGAGAAAAGAAGATCAGTGGCGGTATCAGGGGATAGAAGAGCAAAGGATTCAGGGGCAGGGAGAGCAGAGAGAACAGAAGAGGAAAGATCAGTGGAGGAAAGTGAGCGAAGATTGTGACGTGAGGAAATCATGTGGGTAGGGAGTGGCTGTGAGGGGGGAGAGGAGAGAGAGAGAGAGTAGGACATGAAGTAGTGATCAGAGAGTTTCTTACCCTTTTCACTGGAAAGAGGAGTGACAGACAGGTTAGCAATAGAGCAGCCTCTGGTGAAGATCAGGTCCAGTTGGTTGCCCGCCTCATGGGTAGGAGGAGATGGGGAAATAACTAGGTCAAAGGCGGCGAGAAACGAAAGTAGTGGGTCAAGCTGCTTCTCAGTCGGGAGGTTGAAGTCACCCAGAAGGATGAATCCAGAGCCATCGACAGGGAAGTGGGAGACTAGATGGTACAGCTCCTCCAGGAAGCCACCAGCAGGGCCCGGTGGGCGATAAACAACTGCAATGGTGAGCTTGACTGGATGAGAAACAGTGACCACATGAAATTCAAATGAGGTAGGAGAGAATTGTGACAGTGAAACAGGAGAGTATTTCCATTTTCTGGAAATTAGCAGACCAGCCCCACCACCTGTCCGCACGGCTCTGGGAGTGTGAGAGAAAGAGTACACATCTGACAGAGCCGCGGGCGTAGCAGTGTTTTCTGGTCTGATCCAGGTCTCAGTCAGAGCAAGGAAGTTAAGGGAGAGCAAGGATGCGTAGGCTGAGATGAAAGCAGATTTGCCTTCCACCACAGCCGAGTGGCAATTCCAAAGCCCTCCCGTTACCACTTGCTCGACGTGAGTTGAAAGAGTAGGATAGATGAGATTAGTTGTGTCGCGACATCTGGGTGTAACCCAGTGTTTGTGCGACCACCAGGAAGAAGAGAGGACAGGAATAGGAAGAAAACACATTGTATATCACTAAACATATACTACTATACACTACTATATCTATCACACTACTATATATGTCACTAATCAATGATACAGCTTATCGTTCATTGACTAAGTCGGACTTTGACAAAGTCGCCTGTCGCCTTTGTTCGCCTGGCCTTGTTCGCCTGGCCTTGTTCGCCTGGCCTTGTTCGCCTGGCCTTGTTCGCCTGGCCTTGTTCGCCTGGCCTTGTTCGCCTGGCCTTGTTCGCCTGGCCTTGTTCGCCTGGCCTTGTTCGCCTGGCCTTAGTTTGCTGGACGCCGCTTAAAAGCTGACGCTTTCAGCTGGTGGTATAAGGCCACTTCAACTGATTGCTAATCGTCTGCCAGGAGTGCTGCCCAAACGACACACTTCACAAGGCAATCAAGTGGCCTATACAGGGTGAAACTACTTATTCTACTAGTGCCAATAGCCTACTGCTTGAAGCACAAAAACAATACAACTATAAACTACAGACTACCACACAAGCTAATAATATAATACTAATAGAAAAGCACTTAGGGTACCACTACTAGCAGCTTGCTAAATAACAAAAGAATGCTACTATACTCAACTACCAGAGGTCAGGAGCTCAGTTCACTTCAGATGTTGGTTACACACTGGCCTTATATAGATGACAGTGGCCCTGCTGTGGCGTGTGTTTATTGCTTTATTCTACTTAGGCTGGGCTGCTAAAGGTTAGAAGTGCCATTTTTCAGCAGTGACATTTTGTCAGTTAGTGCTGCATTCATAAATATGACGATTGCTCATTCAGTCAGTCTGCCAAATGAAGAAGGCTTACAGCACCTGGTATTCCAAGGCGGTCTCCCATCCAAGTACTAACAGTACTCACAGTGTTCCCATTTAGTAAAGTAGGCTTTCAACTCCATAAAACCGTCTTTGTTTTGGTGAGTAGCAAAAGTTTTTTTTTTTTTTTTTTAACTTGTTTTAAAAACCACTGTTTTGAAAGCAATGTAAGTCTTAAAAAAAAGTAATTCAAGTAAAGACAAGTTGACTGATTATTTTAAGTACTTATGTGTGGGTGAATCTATGTAAAGCTAAAGGGCTTTTATATAAAACTAAAAGGAAAATAAAATAAAAACAACAAATTAACAATGCAACAAAATAATAAGAAATATAAATACATTAATAATCACATGTTGAATACAGTATTTCAACTAGCACTGAGCTGAGTGGCTATGTGCACATGCCTGCGCACGCACGTGCCCGCGCGCGCACGTGCCCGCGCACGTGACGTCATAAAATAGAGCCCCCATAGTTAAAAAATCCACAGCTCACCACTGCTGTATATATAACGTAACATACTCTTGTATTTATTGCATCTGTCATTCTAGACTTACAATTGATGAGATGATCAAAGCGTTAATAATTACCACGAGCCACCGAGGGCACCGTTGAGCCACGAGTTCAACGATGCTTGTAGGCAGCCGATAATGTAACATTAACATTAACCTGATCAAAGCAGAACGAGAGCTTTTACTGGCTGACTTAATGTTCCTGCATGGTTTCTTTCCGACAAACAGTTAAACATTGTTCAATTTTCTATTAGGTGTATACATTATATTTTGTCTATATGTGATAAGAAGAAGGAGTGTAATAAAATTGTAGAGTGTGATTGTGATTGTGAACGCTTTCCCTAACTGTACCCAAACTCTGTTACAAATAGGATTTGACGCAAACTCATCATTGAGCAATACAAGAATGCTTATAGCCTATACTCTGCATAATGTCAGGGGTAGCAGTAGCAGCATGTGCTTATAGTAGACTATACGTTTGTATTTCTCATTCGGAAAACATTAAAATTGACGTTGAGATCAAAGCATTAATCATTAGACATTTGGCTCTGTACTTGATTTTCTTTGCCCTATACACCACCAAACTTCTTAACCAAAAATAGCAGATCTACAAGCTGTTGCAGCAGGAGGCATTGTCAGCTTGTAGATCGGTAGATGCTGGTTTAGTGTAAAAAAAAAAAAAGAAAAGAAAAGAGAGAAAATGTACCTCAAATAGATTTGGCGGACCCCCTGTAGTAACTACGAGGACCCCCTAGGGCCTAGGGGTCCCGGACATCCGTTTTTACATCATATCAGACGGCAATTTATTTTGTAAACGCCTGTCTTGCCTGTCTAAGTCACTCTGGTAGCCTACATTATATTTTTCTTATATAATATAATGTTGACACTATGACAAACTCTTGTTTCCCCTAACTCCCTAAACTAGTTTAGTTATGTAGGTAATAAATAGCCTACATTTTGCAATCTTGTCATTGTTATCCAAGTTATTGCATTTAATCAGTGGTGGAAAAAGTACTCAAACTTTTTACTTAGTAAAAGTATCAATTCCGCAATATAGAAATACTCTGTTACAAGTAAATTAAAAATATACTTGAGTAAAAGTATAAAAGTATCGGCATCAAAAAGTACCAAAAGTAAAAGCACTCATTATGCAGAATATCCCATTTAAAGTTTTCAAATGTTAACAAATCCTTTGAAAATAGCAGATCTACAAGCTCATTGTGAGCTTGTAGATCTGCTATTTTTAAATGGCTGAAATGTATATAGGGCTGAAGTGGTTAATGTATGTTCTATAATAATAATCCAAATCTACAAAGTAACTTGTAGTTTTAACTAAAGTTTTCAAATAATTGTAGTGGAGTAAAAGTATAATATTCGCCTCTGAGATGTAATGGAGTAGAAGTAAAAGTACAGAAAATTGGAAATACTCCAATAAAGTATAAAAAATACCTCAAAATTGTACTTAAGTAGTACTAATTGGCATACGTGTAATATATTCATATATTCACGTGTATATGCAAATGGCCCATGCGGTCTTACTCTGCATGCTAGCCATGTCTTTGCTAGCCATGGATCACATGACGGTTGTCTGTTACAACCCTCATGGATGAACTTCAACCTGGTGTTTGCACTTTTCCCTTACTGCTCCATTCATCTACATAAACGTTCATATTTCAAATATAAAGTGCTGACCCCATGGCCATTGGCCACACATGTTACAATTATGTACGGGCCCTCAATAAGTACCCGTATTTTCAGTATTGTTCAATAAAAAGCCACCGATCGGATTAAAATATCCGATCGGTGGCCATTTTCTCACAGACTTATAATGTATCAGAGTGCAATACACCTCCCAGCCAATAGGGTCAAATAGTTGAAATCATATGGAGAAAATACGGGGAAAATGGCCACCAACCGGATTAAAATGCTTTTTTTTTAATAATTCAGAATATACGGGTACTTCTGAGGGAACGTACATAATTGTAAAATCCGTTTTTAGCACTTTATATTTGGAATATGAACATTTATGTAGATGTACGGACCAAAAAGGGAGAACGTTTAAATACCAGGTTGAAGTTTATCCATGACGGTCACGATATGACAGTCATGTTTCAGGGCTATAAACTCAAACATGATCGGTTTTGCTGTTCTCAAATAGATTACCCACAATAAATAAAATACTGGAGCACAGCTTGGGTACTTTGAAATTGCAGGGGTGATGTTTCAACCAGTGTTTTAATCAAACTACTCAAATAATAACGCCAGTCCATCAACATAATTAAAGGTATTGGCTGTAACATTATGCATTATGATCCGATCAGTCAATCAAATTGGATATCAAAGAAAGGAGGGCCACGTGTATTTTGGCAGATCTGGTGCAGGAGCTGGACAATGAAAACGAAAAAGGCAGTAAGCTAATCAAATTAGAAAAGATTGTAATTTCCTCTTGCAATGAACAGCCAACTAATTTCCAAATGGACGTGCGGGTCATGTAAAAAAAACTAATACAATTACTAGATCATGACATGCCATAAAATGACAAAAGAACAAGCTGAAAAAGCGTAAAAGTCAATCAAATCAATCTTTCTTTTTATTTAATCCTTGCTGTAATCCTTGCTGTTTCCTGCTCCTCCTTCTTCCTCATCTAGGAATGGGGCTGGGTCTGGGAGTCGGGGGAAAGATTTAACTGGTCAATGAAACAGTAAATCCAGGACCGAGATTGGCCGCTGCTCAAGCAGTAAATGACGGGGGCGGGTCCGGGAGTTGGGGTAAAGATTTAACTGGTCAGTGAAACAGTAAATCCAGGACCGCGATTGGCCGCTGCTCAAGCAGTGAATGCAGGACCGTGATTGGTCGCCCAAGCAGTGAATGGAGGACCGCGATTGGCCGCCCAAGCAGAGAATTAAGGACCACAACCAGTTAAATCTTTCCCCCAACTCCCGGACCCCGCCCCCGTCATTTAATGCTTGAGCAGCGGCCAATCTCGGTCCTGGATTTACTGTTTCACTGACCAGTTAAATCTTTCCCCCAACTCCCAGACCCAGCCCCCGTTCTTAGATGAGGAAGAAGGAGGAGCAGGAAACAGCAAGGATTACAGCAAGGATTAAATAAATGATACTCCATCGCGCAACAGTGTTCCTGAAGAACAATTCTACAACGTATCGACGCAATGGTCGCTTGTAGGTCTGTTCTTTTTGGCACGCAGCCTATTGAGTTGCAGGACTCTTTTATAAAAACATTTTTGGGCCACATCTTCAGCAAATGACAATCCTGATCACAGTTGGTTTTCTTCAATGTTGACTGAGTGTTGTAACTTGATAAACATTGAAGCAAACTGAGATGAGAGAGAGACAGAGAGAGAGAGAGAGAGAGAGAGAGAGAGAGAGAGAGAGAGAGAGAGAGAGAGAGAGACTCCCGTACAGCGTACGCAGACTTCCTTTGTAAATGGAGAATATTAACATAATATTCAAACATGTTTCTGTGTGCTTGGACTCCGAGATAACAAGAGAAATGCATATAATATGTAGCATTAAGTATCGGCAAGATCAAAGAGTGTTGTGATTCTTTTCAGTGGGGCTGTCTCGTCTCCGCTCTGTATGTCTGTCTGAGTCGTCTTCCATTGATCAAAAATAAATAATGATTTGCATAAAAATTCTACAGCGGCGGTCATGTTTTATAACCTGACTACTTCAAATGGAAGAAGCTTGCGACACACATTTTGTTTCACAGCCTACTTCCATCTGAGACTCCTGAAGCAGAATCGATGACAGACGGCGTTTACATTTTTTCAAGCTACTTGGCAGGTGATTGGATGATCCCGCCCCTAGCAGCCGCTGATTGGTTCTAACACGCAGCGGACCGGGCAGCTTTACTCCCTGAGCAATCCCAGACTCCTTCCTGAAATCAAATGCAAATGAGATTTCCGGAGGGGGGGGTACATGTTTTATAGGGAAACAATGGAATGCTTACTGTACTGCATTGTACTATAACTGTACATGTTCTGCTCATCACTGAAATGCACATTGAAATCCCATTAATTATTGTCGGAGAATAACTGATAACTGCAGTTCACCCAATGCCTTTTCTGAACGGTCTCCCCTGCAGGTGTTTGTGATTGGCCCAGACAAGAAACTGAAGCTGTCCATCCTCTACCCTGCTACTACTGGAAGGAACTTTGATGAGTTACTCCGTGTCATCGACTCTCTACAGCTGACCGCTCAGAAAAAGGTTGCCACGCCTGCGGACTGGAAGGTACTAGAATAATTTATTTGTTTACATGCCCTGGACTTGCTCAGTCTGCTACAGAGCCACGAATCTCAAGATTTTCCATGATACTTGATATGTACTCAGCCAACATTTGTACCCAAGCTGTGTGGTGATGAGAGACTGGTAGTCGACTACCTCCATTGGGGTTCCTTTCTCTAGACCAGCAGTTCTCATTAGGCTTTGCAGGGGCCCTGAATTTTGTGGTATACATAGACCTATTATGGTGAATAACTTCTTTGTCTGTGTCACTTGACAGAAACCCACATGGGATTTGGGTATTTTGGGGTCCCAATGGGAACATTACAACCCTAAAACCAACCCTAAAACCACAGACCTTGGTTCTCGTCTCTGGACCGTGTATGTCATCGCTGTCGGGCAGAAATCTCCATATTCGTCAATGAATGCCCTACTTGATCACACTACAGCGTCACACAAAAGCATCAAAAGTAGCAAATCTACAAGCTCGAAACACCGCTGTGTAAAATGAACCGAAAGTATGAGAATGATACATGAGTTAGTTCAGACAGCATACTCTCGAGAGGTTACATGCATGCTCATTAATATGTGGCTGTATACAGCGTCACGCAAGACCCATACGTCATACAGTGACGTGGCAATCAGCTGTCCAGTTGTGCGGGTTATTTAAGACCACCTAAGTCTGCGTTCCTTCCGCTTGTGTGTTATGGTTGTTGTCATGCAGCATTTGCTCCCAGCACCATGTGGGCTCTAGCCTGGTAAACCCTCCCTCCGGAAATCTCATTTCCTGAAATCAAATGGAAATGAGATTTCCGGAGGGAGGGTTTACCAGGCTATGTGGGCTCTGCTATTGGTCTGTTCCACACTTGTATTGTCATTCTATAATATTGGTTCAATCTATTCGGTCTATAATGGTTCAATCTATTCGTGAGTTATCTGACTGAAATGATAATAAATATAGCCTTGTCCTATAAATTATTAACCTGTCTGGGCATGAACTCCAGTACTTACCCTTACTTCTGTACAAGCTCCTCTGAAAATGCACTTGCCTGCAGTACTTTCTTCTGTCAATAGATGGCAATGCATACCATTATATCCCATGCATTTCTGGCTGGCCGCGGTAACCTGTGGTATCATAGCAGATGTTGTGGAAAACCTCCTCCAGCTATTATCTGCTGATGCCAGCACTTGTTGGGAATCCTTTAAGAAACTGTCCCACACTATTTATCCTCAAATTGCCTCTCATGTAAAGCCAAGTCTCAACTCAATGGCATCATATTGCATTTGAGGTCAGGGGTTGCCTGCTCTGCAACTCATCAGAGGAAGATTTACTAACCCTAGTGTCCCTATTCTGGGCATAATAGACGGAACATTTAACAACACAGCTTGTAGATCAGCCATTTTCGTGTAGCGAGAGGGGAAAAAAAGGAGGCGGCCAGCCAAGGATAGACTCCTGGATTTAAGTGGATAATGACGTCTTCAAGTGTTGCCATGTATACTGAGCTGCTGACGAACTAGAAAAGTCAGCCTCAATACAAAAAAAAACACGAATGGGGAGGTCTTTTTAACAGGCGTGGTCTTTAAGTAATAATTAGCAATTACCACTAAAATACACAACCTACAGTACAAATGTGTTCAATGCAGCACATCTGGCATTAACGCCATAATCACTCAAGTTAAACTAGATACCTTCAAATAACCTACCCTTCAACAGTGGTGTAAAGTAACTAAGTAGGCTACATTTACTCAAGTAGGCTACTGTGCTTTTGAGGCACTTTTACTTTACTGGAGTATTTCCAATTGTCTATACTTTTCCTTCTACTCCACTGCATCTCAGAGGCAAATATTGTACTTTTACTCCACTACAATTATTTGAAAACTTTAGTTACTTTGCAGATATAAATTATTATATTAGAAAAAATATACATGAACCACTTTAGCCCTATTTTATACGTAGGCTATTTGAAAGTAGACGATCTACAAGCTCTCAACGCGTCGCATCACGACGCGTTGAGAGCTTGTAGATCTGCTATTTTCAAACATTTTAGTACTTTTACCTTTGGTACCTTTTGATAGCAATACTTTTGTACTTTTACTCAAGTATTTTTTTCTATTCTGGACTTTTACTTGTAACAGAGTAGGCTACTTTTACATTGCAGTATTGATACTTTTACTTAAGTAAAACATTTGAGTACTTTTTCCACCACTGCCCTTCAAATTACAAGCAGAACTTCACCAACCATTAGCTATACGGTAACTAAGGTCCTGAACCTGAGCTTATATATAGGCTATTTTTGACATTTTGAAATGTGTTGACTTTTGTATACATTTTTATTTAAATTTTTTGTGTGTGTGAAGATTTCACCAGTACAGTATGCCCAAATTAGGGACACAAGTCAAGTGGTTAAGTTTATTATAACCAGACGTTAGGGTGAAATATAGAACACCTGTGTAGTGAGTGCGTACACTGCAGTACAGTACAGTAGGCCTACCTGTTGCAATGTGATAGTGTGAATGATGATGATCAGCTGGTAATTGCTGGAGGTGGTCTCGGACCCCTGCAATTGCACCACAGGTTACCAGCAAGAAATGCACCACATTTTGTGTTCTTTATTTCACCATTGTTTTTGGTTGTAATAAACCCAATTATGATTTATGAATCGCATGAACCCCTAGCATCAGTATTCTGAGAAGTATTCGGACATTGAGCGAAAGTAGACAAACATTCAGCAAAAATAGTTGGTCTACAAGGTCACGTTGTGAGCTTGAAGATCTAGTATCTTCTGCAAAAAGACTTGGTTAGAGGGGGGGGGGGGGGAGAGGACCAAATACAGACTCCTGGGGGACCCTGGTCAACCAAGTATATAGGGTTTAAGTGGTCGAACATTTTTTTATTACTCCTTTATGTTGCTTCCCGTGAGTTCAAGTCATAACGATACGTAGTAATGACTCCTCAGAGGGTGCCTCATAACTAACCATACGGTGCAACTTATAACACCAGTTAGTTTGAAGGTTTATAGGACACTAACAAATCAAGACACAGTAGACGGAGTAGGGAGTAGTTAAAGAAGCATACATGGGCAACTAGCGGCCCAGGGGCCACATGCGGCCCGCACCTTCACTCAATGCGGCCCGCAGGTTAATATCGGAATACTGATATATTATTGATTTCAGCTGTTACAATTCCAAACATGCAAATATGACCCGCTTTAATTACTTCAGTCTATATTAGTAGCTTAATGACTAGTATTACAATTCTATTGTCTTTTTATGTCCAATATATTTGTACTTAGTTCATAAAGTTAACATAAGCATAACTAAATGCATTTGATTTTTTTTTTTTTTTTTTTTTTTTAAATAGCAAAAAAAAAAGAGGATTCCAATTAAAAAATGTGGCTGGAATGAGTGTGGAAATATAGTGGCCCTTTCCATCATCAAAGTTGCATCACCCCTGAGTTAAAGCAATACCCATTTTCAAAATATCGTCATGTAATTGGTCCACTAATTCTCATTACAGTATAAGATGGCACCATTTCTGTCTACTCATTGAAAATGGATGAAATGCTCCTTTAAATTGTTAATGTTGTTTGTTTAAACAAAGGAAAAGAAGAAAGAATATAGATAAAAGTCTTAAAATGCCAGCTGCAACCTCGCAGGGGTTTTCCCAAATGCTCTCACAATGCAAAAATAATACAAGAGTATTCTATGTAGTTTATTGTGTGAATAAACTATTCTTTTTAGGATGGCATAAGTGGCAATTTGACTATTGTCATTGTGTGACAATAGTCAAATAAGTAGTTTGGGGAAATGTTTAAAAATGTGAATATTCTGTCGTACACACACAAAGAAATTGGTGCTTCAGCGGTTCTTTGAGATTCTTGTGGTGCTATATAGCACCACAGTGGTTCTTAAGTGGTTCTTTGGGTGGTTGTGGTGCCTCAGCGGTTCTTCAGTGGTTCTTTGGGATTGTTGTGGTGCTATATAGCACCTCAGGGTTCTTCTGTGGTTCTTTGGGATTGTTGTGGTGCTATATAGCACCTCAGGGTTCTTCTGTGGTTCTTTGGGATTGTTGTGGTGCTATATAGCACCTCAGCACAATTACTGAAGTCCTATACAGCACCTCAGGATTCTTCAGTGGCTCTTTGGGATTGTTGTGGTGCTATAGCACCTAAGCACAATTACTGAAGTCCTATTAGTCCAGGCATTTTAAGCAAAAATGGGGGTCAACCTCCCACTAATTGCAACAAAACCAAACTCAGCTGATTTTGTATCCTCAATATGTCCTGAATCACAGAAAAAAAGTTGCAAGGAATCGTATGAAGGGAAAGTTTTGAAAATGTAGTATAACACTTTTTGGCCCTTTCTGCTAGATTTGACTATGCTGTATTTGTTCCTTGTAGCAAAACAAGGATACAGAATATCAGTGACAAGAATGTATTATGATCACATAATCACACAACTGATCAAGTACTGATCAAACAACTCAATCAAATTATGTGCACACAATATCACACTACAAAATGTCAAAATGCTTAAAAAGGTGATGTCACAATTTCCCATTGACACCCATGTTAAAAAAGGATTTGAGCATGTTTTCTTGTATAATTTCCACAAAAAAGGTTCAATACTGCCCACTATCAACCAGAAACTGTTGGATGCAGTACAGCGCTTGTAAAAAGAAAAAGAAAAAAAGCCTTAACCCTTCGAGTGCTATTGCTGCATTTTATGCATTGTTATGAACTAATGTTCATTTCATATACATTTTTATGTGAAGCACTTTCTGTATGAAAGTGAAATAAAGTTATTGTTATTATTGTTATTATTATTAATATTATTAATATTATTATTATGAAGTGAATTAAAAATGTTTTAGAAATCAGAACTTTTATTTTTATTTTTTATTACTAAACCCGAAAATAGTCTGGCACTGTCTGGCACTGTGAATTCCACCTGAAGTTTCGGAGGACAATCCCTGATCGAAATATGGTGAACTTCATCATGGAGATGCTGTCAAACCACAGCTTCACTCTACAGACCAGTAATGGCCAGCACAGCTGGCTCAGATGACTGAGGAATGGTATTCCGTAAGGGTGTGTTCTCCTCAATGCTGTTTAACATCTACATCTATGACCTACCAGATACAACATGGGGCGGCAGTGGCTCAGGGGTAGAGTGGCCGGGGTAGAGTGAACTGGAAACCGCAAGGTTCCCAGTTCGATCCCCAGAGTTAGTGTCGAAGTGTCCTTGAGCAAGATGCTGAACCCCTAATTGCTCCCGATGAGCAGGTTGGTGCCTTGCATGGTTTCCTCCGCCATCAGTGTATGAATGAATGGGTGAATGTAATGCACAATCACAATCTATGTAAAGCGCTTTGGATAAAAGCGCTATACAAATGCACCATTTACCGTTTACCATTTACAACATAAAAAAAATATGGTTATGTGGACGACCTAGCCATCATGCTGAGAAAACTAACCTGGGGCCTGTTCCTCAAAAGGTGAATTAGAGCTAAAGCCTGGCTTTACCACCTATCCTGGCTTAATTTAGCCAGGATTAGAGCTGAATCGGTTCCACAAAAGCTGAATTATTTTGAAGATTAGTTTAGCCAGTTCACCCTGGCTAAGTTTAGCCTTATCCGATTCCACAAAAGAGAATTGAAGCAAGCCTACCTTAGTTACCATGGCAATTTAGCTGTGAAGTTAGCCTGGTCAGGAGCAGGCTAACAGCCAAGCTTACTTAATCCAGTGCCTTGTTCTTCAAGTTTTTCCACAGTTAATTCAAAACATGTGTTTGTATATGGACTCATTTTAATGACCCTGCATTCAAATAAAATGAAATCAATACAATAAGATATAATCAATGTAATTATATTAATTATACGTAGCCTGCGAGTTAGTTCAGGCAGTATACACTCGAGAGGTTACACACTGCGGTTATGCAGGCGCATACGGCGCTTACTACAATACTATTACTCAGACCATACGTCATAGCTGACGTGACATCAGCTGACCAATCAGCGGGTTATTTAAGCTCACCTCAAGTCTCTGTTCATTCTGCTGTCATTTGTCCCCTGGTCTGTTGGTATGCAACTGTTGGCTGCTCTAGCTCTTATTGTCGTCATGTCCTCTGCTCACTCCGAGTCGGACGACGACATAGGCCTACTGTCCAATCCTGATAATGGTCCTGATGATCCAGACGAGGAGGATGAAATCCCCCCTACTGAAGTAGGTCTGTCGCAGAAAAGACGTAGCATTCGTGGCACTCGAAAATTATCTGACTGGCCTGTTGAGCGTATTTTGCAAAGCCTCTATGCCCGTAGCGTTCCCGTGACTCCAGGTCTAAGCCACGAGGAACTGCTGCAGTTCTTGGTCAACTCAGAAGAGGTGCATGCAAGACGGGCGGGCGATCAAGTTCAAGTTGGTGCGGCAACAACACCCTCCACCGAGTATGCCGGTAAAGGAAAAGGTCCAGCTAAAAAACGCACGGCAGGTCGCCCCGCTGGTCCCGCTGCTTCTACCAAGAAGAGTAAAAGTACTCAACCGCCCAGTAAAACTACCGATGATATCATCTTGTCTACATTGCTAAGCATGAAAACTGCACTTGACCAGGTGAATATCAGGATCAACGCGCTAGAGAGTAGCAACAACAGTCCAGGGGTTTCCGGTTCATCTACGGCTTCTACGGGGTTTTCTCCAGGGACAACCACAGTGTTTTCCCCAGCAGCATCTGCAGATACGGCAGCAGCCGCTAGTATCATGCCATCTCCTGTGGTCAACGTGGCGCATCAGAAAACCTGGGGTACAGCAGTTCCAGGCCCTGCCACAGGCGCTTCTTTCCTCTCTCCTGCTGCGGCCATCTCTGAGAGTCTCAGGAAGCATATTATTGCAGGTAAAACATCTCTATATTTATTAAAAGCGCTTCTTCTAATTGTTCGCTTTTTCGACAGGGCATGACGTTAATCTGGTCAAGATTCTGATAAACTCAGATGCTACTGATAGGAGACTGGTGGACTGTGGCGATGTTACTTTTGTGCTAAAAGATTCGGATCCGAGGCTAACAAAAACACTGACATTAGCAGAATTTATTTCAGCGTTTGGGGTCTATAGAGACTGCATCTGTGAGGTATACCCTCAGCGTAGAGAGGAACTGGACACGTACATGGCCATTATAGCCGATCTGGCTGTATCTTATGGCGGGTCCTTATTTTTCGATTACCATAAAGCCTTTCTTCTAAAGCTGCCATGCACATCGTCAAATTTAATCAGCGCTTGGACTGGTCAGTGGTCGATCTGTCTATCATTAGTAGACATTTCTCTGGGCAGAAATTTCTATGCTGCGCAGTCTGTGGTTCTTTTAACCATACTTCCAATTTATGCCCCAAAACCGTGGCTAAGCACGGGTTGCCTCAGCAGCCTCAGGCAAATATAAATCCCCCGTCCCAGTCCAACTCATGGCAACCAAAGAAACAGGTGCGGTATTCACCAGGAAATCAAATTCCTACATGTCTTAATTTCAATGATGGTGTATGTTCATTCATCAATTGTAAATTTATGCACATCTGCAGTTGGTGCGGGGACAGCCACCCGAGATCAGTCTGCCCGCGGAGAGTCCGCCCCACAAAATCAGCGAAATAATAAAGAAGCATCCATCTACGCCTGTGAACGTCCCTGCTTTGTCCAAGGCCCTCAAGAACCATCCGAATCGTTCTTTTGTGAACTATTTAATAACTGGATTAGTTCAAGGGTTCATGGCTGGGTTGTGTTGGCTCCCTATAATAACTCATGTCTGCAAAAATCTTCAGTCTGCGCTTCTAGAGCCCACGGTAGTAGATGAGCTTCTTGTAAAAGAAACTACCAAAGGTCATATGATTGGGCCTTTTAGTAAATCACCTTTTTCTCTTTTTAGAGTAAGCCCTATAGGGGTAGCAACACGAAAATACTCTGGGAAAAAGCGTATGATTGTTGACCTCTCCGCTCCCCATAATGGCCCAGTTTCTAGCATTAACGATTTAATTCCTCTATATCCGTTTTCCCTATTTTATGCTTCTGTCGATAATGCTATCCAAATGATCAAAGCTGCAGGAGCTTGGTTGGGCAAAGCAGACATAACGGATGCTTTTAAAGTGATGCCACTTCATCCTTCGCAGTGGCACCTTTTCGGGGTAAAATGGCGTGGAAAATTTTATTTCGCAGTAAAGTTAACTTTCGGGTGTCGCAGTAGTCCTCGTATATTCGATTCTCTGTCAGAAGCGCTATGTTGGATTTTATCTAACACATTCAAACTACCGTTTGTTCTTCATCTTCTTGATGATTTTCTGGTTGTGGACTTTTGCTATTCACCTCCAGCACGGTGTATTTCGATTTTAAGGGATTTATTCTCTTCTGTGGGAGTTCCTTTGTCAGAGGAGAAAACAGTAGGCCCCCTAACTAGATTAGAATTTCTCGGAATCATGCTAGACAGTGTCTTAATGCAAGCTTCTCTGCCAGAAGATAAATTAATTCGCATCAGAGGATTTCTTAAACAGTGTTTAGATTTAACTTCGCTGTCTAAACGACAACTTCTCTCGCTGTTAGGCCATCTTAATTTCGCGGTGCGAGTTATTCCTCAGGGCCGCTCATTTGTATCACGTCTTTTAGATATGGCGAAATCTGTGCCTAATTTACAGGATTTAATCGCATTAGATGAAGGCTGCAAATCCGACATTCGATTTTGGTCTGCGCTACTGGACCAGTGGAATGGTGTCTCTTTTTTTTACCATTATTTGGTTGAGACTTCTAATTCTCTAGAATTCTTTACAGATGCCGCCCCGTCTGTCGGGGTTGGAGGGTTTTACAATAATCAGTGGTTTGCAAAGCCTTGGCCAATTGAGTTAACCTCAATGGCAGAAAATCTGAAATCTATTGCGCTGTTTGAACTTTACCCAATCGTCATGGCTTGCTTAATTTGGGGGAAGGGATGGAAAAGGAAACAAATAACAGTGTTTTGCGACAATGAGGCAACAGTCACTATAATTAATAAAGGTCGTTCGTCCATTCCAATCATTAACAGTCTAATCAGAAGGGTATCATGGACGTGCATTAATGATAACTTCATTTTACGTGCATCTTTTATTCCGGGCTATAAAAATTCGATAGCTGATGCTCTGTCCCGATTTAAATTTCAGGAGTTCAGAGCGATGTGCCCCAACGCCGAGCCAACCAGCCTGCCATGCCCTCCGTTTTGCCAAGCGATTCTCAATTAGGATCTAATGATTATTTAAAAGGTCTTTTGAGCTCAGCTGCTAAGCTTATGAGGAAAGGTCTGTCAAAAAATACATTAAAAGCTTATGATTCAGCTTGGTTTTTCTTTTCCTCCTTTTGTTTAAGTTTTTCTATTAACCCTATCCCAGTAAACATTCCCTTAGTGTGCGCTTTCATAGTGCATTCCTCAGAATCCCGTAAGCTTCAGCCATCTTCCATTAAAGCTATGTTAGCTGGCGTTCAATTTCATTTGCGATGCTGGACCCTTCATCATGCAGTCTTCTAAGTCATCCTTCTGTTCGCCTGCTGCTCAACGGGCTCAAAAAAGATCAACCTCAAGGGAAAGATAAAAGATTGCCTCTTACAATTAATTTGGTGCACCAGTTGGTGGGAAGACTTAGGCAAGGGTGCTTTTCTTATTATGAGGATAAAATGTTGGAAGCTATCATTCTCACCGCCTTTTATGGTTTCTTAAGGTGTGGGGAATTCACTACTCGGTCTCTCTCTTTTGATCCTCAGCATGATCTCACAATTTCTGATTTAACTTTTGAAGATAATTTATTTACTCTATTTCTGAAACACTCTAAATCTGATACATTTAAAAAAGGAGTACCTGTTATCATAGCTAAGACTAATTCCGTTTTTTGCCCTTTTTCTTCTATGTCTGTCTACCTGCAATGCCGAGCCCGGCATCATCCTCATGATCCCCTGTTTCTCATCCCCGGTGGCAAACCTATGACGAGATCCTGGTTTGCTGAAAAGCTAAAAACACTGTGCCAGTGCTGCGGGCTGTCTCCAGAACTCTACTCTCCTCACTCCCTTCGCATCGGAGCGGCCACTACTGCAGCCATGAAAGTGCCAGTCGCCACCTTAAAATCACTCGGCCGGTGGTCTTCAGCTGCTTATGAACGATATGTGCGCTTAAAACGGGGAGAGATCATTTTAGCTCAGAATCTAATGAGTGCAAGTGTGTTGTAAAAAATTGCTGCATCTAAGTAGTAATAAAACTGTTGTTATTATGCATATCTGGTGGTCGCTGGGTGGAATTCATTGGTAGTTTATCATAGGATTCATGTTAATAGTTCTGTAGATAGTTTATAATGGTTTTATTAGGATGGTGAATGGTAGCAAGGTCTATCAGCGTTCTCATTGCATCATGGTTGATGCGTGCATCAGGTTGATGCGGTTGGGTATAGCATCACGGTGATGCAGTTGGCTTGCATAAGAGTTGATGCGGTTGGGGGCATCAGTAGGATGCGGTTGGGGGCATCAACTCTTAACACTTAGTCATGTTAAGTTTATGTAGTATATTCCTCTATGTGGCTATTAGAGGAATGGTTAAGTTCTGCCTGTGCATGGCAGCTAAGGCCTTTTAGTTCACATAAAGTTAGTATGTCCTAGCCGATCCCAGACGCTTGTCTCGGTGCTGTTTTGGGGGAAAAGATGGGATATCGGTTGGGTCAGTTGGTATGGGTTTGAGAATTCACCCCACACATAGTTTTTCCTATCATATAGAATAAGGCTTACGGCAAGCGTAGCCATGGCTTCACATTCAAGATCACATAATGTTAGAATATCCTAGTGGGATATCTGCTTGGATGAATCGGTGAGCGTTCACCGTAGGGCGTTCTTGGTTCCGCGTGTTGGGGGTTGTTATGTTATGGTATATCTATCTCCCTGCTCTTAATGGTTAATGATGGCTGTATGATTATGTTGAGCAGGGAGAAAATTATGTTGCAGAGCCTGAACGCCAAGATAAATTATTATATCACACTTGTATTCACATTCAAATAAATATTGATTCAAATTATTCGTGAGTTATCTGACTGAACTGAAATAGTTTGTGACCATGAATCATAATTGTTTCACAATGACTCATGTGATCATGTGTCATTGTCACTCTGTTAACACTATAGTTCATATTGTTGTTAGATGTTTGATAATATATTACCAATTTTTTTAAATATTATAAAAAATGTCTAACACATACATATACATATATATATATATATATATATATATATATATATATATATAAATTATTAGTTACGGGTTTAAAGGAGCCTCTTTGTAAGTCAATAAGGAGCATATTTTAAATTATCGCGGTCAACCCCCCCGTCCCGTCCCGTCCCGTCCCGTCCCGTCCCGTCCCGTCCCGTCCCGTCCCGTCCGTCCGTCCTGTTGCCCGTCCGTCCGTCCTGTTGCCCGTCCGTCGCAAACACACACACACACACACACACACACACACACACACACACACACACACACTCTGTGTGTGCTTGCAATACTGGAATCTGCGCTCGAGTTCATGGTCTTTTATAGAAATACGTCACCGGCGAATCGCCGCCCATTCAGCTTGGCTTCATTATCCTGGCTGGACACAGCCTGGCTTGACATAGCCTAGCTCGACAAAGTCGCTCCTTTTCAGCCTGGCTTGGCGTTCGAGGAACGGAATAAACGAGGCTTTTCGGACCCGACTTTGTCAAGCCTGGATTTGGCTTAAGGTCAGGCTTATTTAATTCACCTTTCGAGGAACAGGCCCATGGAAGCAAAGGCCAACAGGATGGCCATAGCTGAATGGGTAGAGAGCCAGCCTCAGAAGCAGAAGGTCTCAAGTTCGATTCCCGGCCCTCCCAAGTTGTTGATGTGTCCCGATGACCTGTGCAATACACTGAACACTTCTGAAACTTAATTTCTCCCACGGGATCAAATAGGTCTAATTATAATTGAAGGTGATGGAAGACGGTTTCAACCAAGACATGGGCACCATGGTAGCCTATCTCCGCAGGTGGCGTTTGTAGCTCAGCATTGGCAAGACAGTGTCGGCGGCATACCATCTTCACAACAGAGAAAATGGTATCTTCACAACAAAATGCAGTGCTTTACATCAACAAAATCACATGCGCAGTGCTTCAATGACTCATGTGATATGTCATTGTCACTCTGTTAACACTATAGTTCATATTGTTGTTAGATGTTTGATAATATATTACCATTTTTTAAAAATATTATAAAAAATGTCTAACACATACATATACATATATATATATATATATATATATATATATATATATATATATATATATATATATATATAAATTATTAGTTACGGGTTTAAAGGAGCCTCTTTGTAAGTCAATAAGGAGCATATTTTAAATTATCGCGGTCAACCCCCCCCGTCCCGTCCCCGCCCCCCCCGTCCCGTCCCGTCCCGTCCCGTCCCGTCCCGTCCCGTCCCGTCCCGTCCGTCCTGTTGCCCGTCCGTCGCAAACACACACACACACACACACACACACACACACACACACACACACACACACTCTGTGTGTGCTTGCAATACTTTGCCACGCTTTCTCCCTGGATTTATTAATAACGGTCGTGTTTCCTTTTCTGTTGATAACATGTTTCACTTCCTCATATGCTTGCATGAGCTGCTGCTGTTCGGCCACAGAGAAAACCCTGCTCGAGTTTTGTTCCCCGCTGCCATGATTGGTCAAGTTCAAGGAATCTGCGCTCGAGTTCATGGTCTTTTATAGAAATACGTCACCGGCGAATCGCCGCCCATTCAGCTTGGCTTCATTATCCTGGCTGGACACAGCCTGGCTTGACATAGCCTAGCTCGACAAAGTCGCTCCTTTTCAGCCTGGCTTGGCGTTCGAGGAACGGAATAAACGAGGCTTTTCGGACCCGACTTTGTCAAGCCTGGATTTGGCTTAAGGTCAGGCTTATTTAATTCACCTTTCGAGGAACAGGCCCATGGAAGCAAAGGCCAACAGGATGGCCATAGCTGAATGGGTAGAGAGCCAGCCTCAGAAGCAGAAGGTCTCAAGTTCGATTCCCGGCCCTCCCAAGTTGTTGATGTGTCCCGATGACCTGTGCAATACACTGAACACTTCTGAAACTTAATTTCTCCCACGGGATCAAATAGGTCTAATTATAATTGAAGGTGATGGAAGACGGTTTCAACCAAGACATGGGCACCATGGTAGCCTATCTCCGCAGGTGGCGTTTGTAGCTCAGCATTGGCAAGACAGTGTCGGCGGCATACCATCTTCACAACAGAGAAAATGGTATCTTCACAACAAAATGCAGTGCTTTACATCAACAAAATCACATGCGCAGTGCTTCAATGACTCATGTGATATGTCATTGTCACTCTGTTAACACTATAGTTCATATTGTTGTTAGATGTTTGATAATATATTACCATTTTTTAAAAATATTATAAAAAATGTCTAACACATACATATACATATATATATATATATATATATATATATATATATATATATATATATATATATAAATTATTAGTTACGGGTTTAAAGGAGCCTCTTTGTAAGTCAATAAGGAGCATATTTTAAATTATCGCGGTCAACCCCCCCCGTCCCGTCCCCGCCCCCCCCGTCCCGTCCCGTCCCGTCCGTCCGTCCTGTTGCCCGTCCGTCGCAAACACACACACACACACACACACACACACACACACACACACACACACACACACACACACACACACACACACACACACACACACACACACACTCTGTGTGTGCTTGCAATACTTTGCCACGCTTTCTCCCTGGATTTATTAATAACGGGCGTGTTTCCTTTTCTGTTGATAACATGTTTCACTTCCTCATATGCTTGCATGAGCTGCTGCTGTTCGGCCACAGAGAAAACCCTGCTCGAGTTTTGTTCCCCGCTGCCATGATTGGTCAAGTTCAAGGAATCTGCGCTCGAGTTCATGGTCTTTTATAGAAATACGTCACCGGCGAATCGCCGCCCATTCAGCTTGGCTTCATTATCCTGGCTGGACACAGCCTGGCTTGACATAGCCTAGCTCGACAAAGTCGCTCCTTTTCAGCCTGGCTTGGCATTCGAGGAACGGAATAAACGAGGCTTTTCGGACCCGACTTTGTCAAGCCTGGATTTGGCTTAAGGTCAGGCTTATTTAATTCACCTTTCGAGGAACAGGCCCATGGAAGCAAAGGCCAACAGGATGGCCATAGCTGAATGGGTAGAGAGCCAGCCTCAGAAGCAGAAGGTCTCAAGTTCGATTCCCGGCCCTCCCAAGTTGTTGATGTGTCCCGATGACCTGTGCAATACACTGAACACTTCTGAAACTTAATTTCTCCCACGGGATCAAATAGGTCTAATTATAATTGAAGGTGATGGAAGACGGTTTCAACCAAGACATGGGCACCATGGTAGCCTATCTCTGCAGGTGGCGTTTGTAGCTCAGCATTGGCAAGACAGTGTCGGCGGCATACCATCTTCACAACAGAGAAAATGGTATCTTCACAACAAAATGCAGTGCTTTACATCAACAAAATCACATGCGCAGTGCTTCACATAAGAATGTATATGAAATTAACATGAAAACCGAGTGCATACAAATGCATAACGCATAACATACAGAAATGGCACTTGAAGGGTTAAGATTAGTTTCTTCTTCATTTTTTTTATCAAGCACTGTAATGCATCCAACACAGTTTCTGGTTGATAGTGGACAGTATTGAACCTTTCGTGTGGAAATTAGACAAGGAAACATGCTTAAATCTTTTTTAACATGGACGTCAATGGGAAATTGTGACATCAGCACATCACCTATTTAAGCATTTTTCAATATGTTCCACCACTGGGATTTCTTAGGACTTTTGATATGTTATAACTAACATATTTATGAAACAAAAAAAGTTGAAAGAGTTTCTGTTGCAATTTGTCCTAGGTTAACCCCTTATTATCCATATAATGCCTATACTTAATATGCCTGTTTTGAATGGGCCACTTAATTGCAGCTTTCTAAAGATCCGCTCATCCAAACAAGTTCAAACTTGATACTGCGTTTCCCTGGGTCCCCAGCAACACACCTGACAAATGTCATCTTGTGATTTGATTGTGAAGCTCTCAGCCTTGTTAAGGTTAACACTAGACCCAAAGAGAATGGATTCGGTTTTACCCAGGTGTAATGATAGTTTGTTGTCAGAGAGCCAGATGCGGATCGTATCGAGTTCAGAGATGAGATATTTTTCAACCTGCAGCCTGTCCCTGTCCGAGATCAGCAGAGCCGAGTCATCTGCGAACAGGAACAGGTTGCAGTCGCAAGCTGATGACATATCGTTCACATATATCAGGAACAGTAAAGGTCCTAGTATACTTCCTTGCGGAACGCCACAACTCACTGGGAGGGGGGGGACAGGGTTCCGTTTACTTCGACCACCTGTTCCCTCCCCTCCAGATAGGATCTCATCCAGCTAGCCGACGTATCATCAAAACCTATTGCTTTTAGCTTATCATGCAGAATTGGGTGATTAACGGTGTCAAAGGAGGTCCAGCATGACCATGCCGCAATATTTGCCCTTGTCGACCTCTTGTTTGATGTAGTCGTTCAAATAGAGAAGGCATGATTCAGTAGAGTGTTTTTTTTCTGAAGCCAGATTGGAATTTGAAAATTAGATTTTTGTCCGCAAGATACTTATCAACCTGTTCATAAACATTTTTTTCCATGACTTTCGAGATGGAGCTAAGAATAGAAATAGGGCGGTAGTTGCCGGGGTCTAATGTGCTTCCTTTTTTGCAGTGGAGTCACTCTTTTTTTTTCTTTTTT
>NC_137607.1:56125056-56130056 GCF_963280865.1 Gymnoscopelus braueri | reverse complement strand
TAAAATAATTTAAAAAGGAACGATATGCATATCCTTTGCTGTCGGGTGGAAACCTCATTATGTCCAAAACTGTTACTTTTCAGGATTCAAATTCAAAACCAGAAGATCTACAAGCTCAAAATATGCCACTTTTGTGTGACACTGTCACACAAAAGTGGCATTCATTTACAGAAAAAAACGATGGAGATGAGGGATGAGATGAAGATATGGAGATAAGAGGTTTCTGTCCGACAGCGACAATATGTATTTTTGTGTGTGTGTGTGTGTGTGTGTGTGTGTGTGTGTGTGTGTGTGTGTGTGTGTGTGTGTGTGTGTGTGTGTGTGTGCATGCGCACGTGCGTGTGTGTGTAATAGGTTATTATTCTAATGCTATGTACCAGGCATGCAGGCATTGACTTCCTCACCTGAAGCTGCCCTGACCTGTAGGTTAACAAGCCAGAGACCAGAGAAGCAAAACATCTAGCACACACACACACACACACACGCGCACGCACACACACACACACACACACACACACACACACACACACACACACACACACACACACACACACACACACACACACACACACACACACACACACACACACACACACACACACACACACACACACACGGAGGCACAGCCTGATGCTTTCCAGACGCACCCCCTCTCCCTCCTGCATAGCCTGGCACTCTAACCCTTACCACTCTATCAACCCCCCCTCCCACACACACACACACACACACACACACACACACACACACACACACACACACACACACACACACACACACACACACACACACACACACACACACACACTTCTTATCAAAGCCTGGTACCTCTTTCCTCTCTCTGCCTTCACTTTCCCATGAACAGGCAAACTACTTTAGAGTCAAACATCTCTCTCTGTGTGTTTGTGTATGCTTTCATTTAAACGTATTCTTTGTCAAATCACGCTGCGCTGATGCAGTTCAAAGACAAGACCGGGGGTTCTGAAGGCCTTACTGCAACGCAAAGGACTGCAGCCATTTTGGAGTGTGTGTGTGTGTGTGTGTGTGTGTGTGTGTGTGTGTGTGTGTGTGTGTGTGTGTGTGTGTGTGTGTGTGTGTGTGTGTGTGTGTGTGTGTGTGTGTGTGTGTGTGTGTGTGTGTGTGTGTGTGTGTTTATTTCTGTGTATGTTTATTTGCGTACACCCGTCGTCATTCAGCGCCGAGCAACGATACAGACCTGAGTCGTTCAACCTCTGACCTTCTCGGACCAAATCTCTGCAGACTCATCACACGCTAACAGTTTGCATGCCAGACAGGCCGGCCCGGAGATCCACACACATAAGCCAGACTGTTAAAAGCCAGACTTAGCCTACTGCGTCTTATAAGACGGAGTCACTTGCCGAAAATAGACGATGGTTATAAGCCCACTTGTTTCTATGATGAAAGAGCAAGTTAAAATGTGAATTTCTTTCCGTGGTTTTGTCTGCTCCGAGGACGCTATTGTTAAATGAGTTTCGGTTTGTTTCTAGTGGGGAACGATCGGCAGACACGTAAATCCCGCCCACTACATTTGATTGGGTAAAGCGCGGCCTGCTTCCTGATCTGAAGGCACGCCCACTTGTAGGCCAGTGCGTACGCGATATGACGAACCCCCCCGACAGATTCAAACGCAGAGCAGAATCTGTTCTTGAGAGATTAATACGACACAGAAGGGACACAAATGTGACAGTGAGGCAGACACATGGAATGCATATAAAAGACAGTAAGTCAGATAGACATTCCTACAGAGTCCTATAGAAACAGGGCTGTGGACCTCAGGTTCTTGCTGAACTTTAAGGGACATTAAACTCACTTAAACTCTAGTAAACTGGACCTGAGTTGGCTAGAGTAGACTGCATTGGATTCTTCTCTTAGTGTACCTCTTGTCCTATATGTATTGCTTCTAACTTTATATGTAATGATGTCATTTTCTTAGTGTTATGGTTGTTTGTACAGTTTGTTGAGTGTTGTTCTATGTCTCAAAGTGGACCACACGCTTTTTTGGGCGGTGAAACCGCCCCTATAAGTGAGATTTGGAAAAATGTACATTTTCCAGCGCTGTGATCTGGGCCCAGGAAATTTGTAGAATTATCCTGCGCTGTGATTGGCCAATCACAGTCTATTCAGGACTGTGATTGGCCAGTGTCACATGACACATGTGCATAGCCCTATATAAGCAACCATAACTTGAAAAAAACCAAAAATTTGTTTTTTTCAAGTTATGGTTTCGTCCATCATAAATCAGAATCAGAATCAGAATCAGTTTTATTGTCACATCACAGGTTTACAAGGTAAAAAAGTGGGTGAAATTCTTTTTTGTACATCGTTCCCATCGCAACGTTAGTTTCCATAGAAAGAAGAGGGGGGGGGAGAAGAAGAGGTTGGGGGGTAAGTGGGAAGGAGATCAAAACAAGAGAGCAACAGAAGGCCAGACAAGTTATCTACATATTTACAAATTACCTGAGATAAAAAAAACAACTAAACTAAACTAAACTAAACTAAGGTGCCTGAGCATAGCAGCAATGTATTGTATACTGTGCATGTTATACTTATACTGTGCATGATAGACAATGGACGTTAAGGTGCTTAGAGGAAAAGGAGCACAATAAAAAAAAGACCCAAAAAAAAAAGTCAGTGCGTTATTCACGGGATTAAGGTGCAAAAGGTCAGTGCGTGGACGTGGACTGACCCTAGTATAATCCGCAAGTAGCTCCATGAGAGAGTGCAACAAAAAGTCATTTGTACCTGGTGTAGTCCACAGGTGTGTCCGAGGGGGGGCTAAAGTCCAAGTCATTGTCCCTGGTATAATCCACAGGTGTGTTCAGGAAGAGCCAGAAAAAGTCTGCGCTGCCTGTTGTCAGGCTGCTGAACAAGGCCTATGCCTCATTCAGGCTTATTCCCCATTCAGCATTCTGACAGCTGCCGGATAGAAACTACACCAGTACCTGGTGGTGGAACTCTTGATACTGCGGTAGAGCCCCTTGCCCGGTCGCGGTCGTTGTAGGGGGTTGAACAGTCTGTGACTTGGGTGGTGCTTGTCCTTGATGATGCGCTTGGCTTTGAGCACGCACCGCTTTTTGTACAGTTCCTGGAGCGCTGGGAGCTCGATTCCCATTATCCGCTCTGCCGATCGCACTACTCGTTGTAGGCTGATCTTTTCTCGGGCAGTGCAGTTCCCGTACCAGGCCGTGACACAGCCTGTTAGGATGCCTTCGACAGAACTGTTGTAGTACAGCCTGAGGATGCGACGTCCTACTCCGAGCTTCTTCAGGCGGCGGAGCCAGTACAGTCGCTGCTGAGCCTTTTTCCTCACGTGTGTGGAGTGCGTCTCCCATTTGAGGTCCTCCTCGATGTGTACTCCGAGGAACTTGAACTCGCTGACCCTTTCCACTGCAGCACCGTCGATGAGGATGGGCGCATGGTCTCTCCGCGGCCTCCTGAAGTCCACGATCAGTTCTTTGGTCTTGTCGACGTTAAGAGAGAGGTTGTTCTCCCGGCACCAGCGTGCTAGAGATTTGATCTCCTCTCTGTAGTCAGACTCGTCGTTGTTGACGATTCGGCCTATCACTGTCGTGTCGTCCGCGTACTTTATGATGGTGTTGGAGACATGTGTGGCTATGCAGTCATACGTGTACAGGGAGTAGAGGAGGGGGCTCAGCACGCATCCCTGGGGTGCTCCGGTGTTGAGGGTCAGGGGGTCGGATGTGATGCTGCCCATTCTCACCACCTGATGTCGGTTGGACAAGAAGTCCTGTATCCAGTCGCACATGCTTGGGTGTAGCCCTAGGTCTCTGAGCTTTTTGTCAAGTATTGCTGGGACAATGGTGTTGAATGCTGAGCTGTAGTCCACGAACAGCATACGTACATATTTGTCCTTCAGCAGCTTGTTGTCCATGTGCGAGAGGACGGTGTGGAGAGCCATGGCAATAGCGTCGTCGGTGGATCTGTTTTTGCGGTATGCATACTGCCACGGATCCAGCGAGGCAGGTAGCGTGGAGCTGATGTATTCCCTCACCAGTTTCTCGAAACACTTGCTGACGATCGGGGTGAGAGCAACAGGTCTCCAGTCGTTCAGGCATGTCACTTTGGCCTTTTTGGGAATGGGCACAATGGTTGACATTTTGAACCCTGCAGGGACCACAGCCAGGGAGAGGGAGAGGTTAAAGATGTCAGCGAAGACACCCGCCAGCTGGTCTGCACATGTCTTAAGGACCCGGCCTGGAATCCCATCAGGTCCGGCTGCCTTGTGGATGTTGACCCGTGTGAAGGCTGTACGCACTTCTCTCTCCGAGATGGTTAGAGGGTTGTCCTCTGCTGGTGCTGCTGATGGCCCCGCTTGGCTGCCGCGGTTGGAGCTGATCTCAAACCGGCCGTAGAAAGTGTTCAGTTCGTTGGGGAGGCAGGCAGGCGGGTTCACCTCGCTTCTGGTTCTTGTTTTGCAGTCTGTCAAGGTGTGTACCGCCTGCCATGTGGTCAAGAATATTGTCACCACGGGTACTGCAGGCGACATGCTGGTGGAATTTGGGAAAGACCTTTTTTAAGTCTGTCCGGTTGAAGTCGCCTAGGCAGATGACTGCGCAGTCCGGGTGGCGATTTTCTTGTGCACTGATCGCCTGGTGTAATTCCCTCATAGCTGTGTCCTTATTAGCTCCAGGATGAATGTAAACAACGGCTACAATCACAATGCTGAAGTCGCGTGGTAGGTAGAAAGGACGGCAGGCTATGATTAAAAGTTCAAGGTCTGGTGAGCAGTGACTATCTAGGATTTTAACATCTTTGCACCAGTTGTTGTTGATCAAGGCACAAACTCCCCCCCCACGTTGCTTACCGCTCAGTACAGGGTCTCTGTCTTTCCTATACGCGGTGAAGCCAGGAGGAGTGATAGAAGAATCAGATGCTAACTCCGTTAGCCACGTCTCTGTTAGCACCACAATGGACGTGTTCCTTGTCTCACTGTTATACTTTACGCGCGCTAGTAAGTCGTC
>NC_137607.1:56112556-56117556 GCF_963280865.1 Gymnoscopelus braueri | reverse complement strand
ACATTCATTCCTCCTTCTAACATGTTGTATTGTGTTGAGTCAGCAAGGCATAAGATAAGATAAGATAAAAACTTCTTCACCTTCACCTATCCCATAACCCTGGAGGGTCGTTGGGGCACCACAGACGATCTGTTGACCAGCTCTCTCCATCCCTCTCTGTCTCTCTCCATCCCTCTCTGTCCTCGGCAGCTCTCATCGCCTCACTGAGTTTCAAGTGAGTCCATTCTCCGATGTTATCTTCCCATCTTTTCTTCTGTCTCCCTCGTCTCCTGCCACCTTGTACGGTGCCTTGCAGGGTGGTCAGTTTTCGCTTTATATGACAGAGGTAAGCAGGTCATCATGTGCCGATGGCTTGGCTGATCTTATGCCGGACTTCCTCGTTGGTGACATGTTGGGTGTAGGAGATACCCATGAGTCTTCTGTAGCATCTCATAAGACTCATGGGTATCTACACCCAACATTGTCCTGGGTATGACGTTAAACTGCATCCAACTGTCACGGTCCGCTCTTCGGGCTGTGGACTTCCACGTTATTATTTAGACCTTCCTGCCCATATAAGGTCTTGGACTTATTAGGCCTTTGTTCTGTCCTCTATCTAGTCTTGTTATTCTGTTACTCTGCTGTTGTTGCCCTGCTTTTGTATATATATATTATATATTTTGTAGCATTGTTTCCTGTTCTGCTTAGTTACTGTTACCTGTCTTGTCTTGTCTTGTCTTGTCTCACCTCCCTGTTGATTAGTTGTTCTCCTCCTGTGTCCTCTTAGTCCCTCAGCCTATCCCAGTGTTGATTGTCTGTTGAGTTCACCTGTGTCTTATTATTTCCCTGTCTATTTAAACCCTGTATTTGCACTTTGTCCTTGCTTGTTCATTGTGTAATATTACGTGTAGTATGTCCTGTGCCTTTAGTTTGTATTCCTGCCTTTTGACTTAATAAACCCCTGTGAATCGACCTGTTCAGCCTCTGTCTCTCCTGCATTTGGGTCCTACAATCTGCCCTGACTCAGACCGTGACACCGACCTGGAGAGGGATGGGCGCCACCAGGTTTCATTGCCCAAGACACTACACATGATGACAAGATAAAAACTATATAACTATATTTCCCCAACGGGACACTGACTATGGGTTGAACTAAAAGGTGACGGGTGTCTACAACCGATGGGAACTGAGTGCCAAGCAAAGAATGGCCACTGGCCTGAGTAAATAACATGTAATCTTATTGAATTCTCATGAATTCTCATAAAATCTGTATCAGAGCTAATATCGACCTCACGTGGGCCAAACTCTGCAATATCTCTGACATTTCTTCCTTCCAGTAAGGCAGTGGGAAAATGTTTAACCAGATTACAGTTGTGCAATTTAGCATCATTCCATATTATTCTGTTATTAGATTACATACCCGGCCTCCAACATTTACCCCTCATACCCCGTTTTGTATTTGTCATCTTTAATCCAAAATGTGTGTGATTAAAATGTTTTCCTGTATAGTATTTTCCTGTATAGTACATTGTATTTCTTTGTGTATGGAATGAGCAACACAAATTAAGTTACATTTGTATTGACTATATGGTTCATATAGACACTCTATATGAACCATCTATGTGTATGTTGTGTTGTCAAACGCTCACATCAACGCTCACCGCACACCAAAGACCCTGGATAGCGTCTACACATGAATGCTATGAATCTGATTCTGATTCTGATTCTGATTCTGATAGGCGGACCACATCAGAAACACGGACCCCTATGGAGGCCTCCCGCGGGTCACGGACAAGGTCAGGCAGAGGATGAGGCTGGCTGGGCGCTGTGTTCGGCACCCAGAAGTTCACTGATTGCGAGCAGACTGACGGTAAGGCACGGCTAGGGGAAAGAGGTGCACCATCTATGTAGACACACTGTGGCGTGACAGTGGAGCTAGCAACACTGTATAGAGCTCAAGACCCTGATGCTGGATAGGAGGGAGTGGAGGGAAGCGATTCAGGGGTCCCGAGTTGGGCCCACTGGGCTTTTTTTCACAGCTGAAATCGGCAAGGAGCTCGCCTAAAAGCGCTTCCAGGCGCCGGAGTTAAAAATATTTTACCTTAGGGAAGGCAGGGCTAAAGCGCGGTGCGTGCACGCGTGAGCGCAAGGAAATGCCCAGCGCAACGCCGAGCTGCTGGAGTTTCCAAAAATGCGGCGCTCCCGTTATAAACAATTAAAAGCATGCGCTGCGCTCAGGAAAAGAAACATCTTGGTGGACACGGGGCCTTGGTGGTGTTGGCTAGTCTGCACTCTCGCATCGCATCGTGTTGTCCAATTCATGTTGAATATTCATTCTTTAGTCTTTCATTTATGGAGAAGCCTGCTTTGGCCAGAAGTAGCAATGCACATGTATAAATTAGGTCTGGTTTATTCGCCCAGCTTTGGGAATAACACAGGTTATATATAGCTGCAGTAAATTCCCGGACGTCTCACATCTATCACCTCTCATTGTGGTGTTGTATTTGGTTTATTGCATTAAGTAGATATGGTAAGGAAGTGGTCACAAGTGGAGATAAAGTGATTAACTCTAAATAAGCTCAGTGTAACATTCTTTGGCCCTCTGTGTTACTCCTACTCAAAAGAAGCTCAAATAAGAACGTCACACGCGGTGTCGAATGCCAAGGGTTATACACGTGTATTCTGGGAAAATGGAAATGTGATTTACTGTAAACCGATTAAAGAGAATGAAATTATTATTTCTTATGAAAGTTTACTGTTACTAGGACTTGCCTCCCAAATTCAGCCCTATCCCTCATGTCAGACCTCTGCAGCAGATCAGTAGAGATGTGCAGTAGATCTAAGACTTGATTTATAATAGCCTTACAACTTTGTTGCATGGCGGTCGTTGTGAACGCCACACTGGCACGCACTGAAGTCAGGCTTAAGGTATACTGTAGGGCAGAGGTCTTCAACGTTTTCAGGCTAAGGACCCCCTAGGTGAGAGAGAGATGAAGCAGGGACCCCCTCTATATTGTATAACATTGTGTTTCAGATAAACCTTCGCTGCTCTTTTTTCCCTCTACACCTATAACTCTTTGCCAAAAATAGCCGATCTACAAGCTCGCAACGCCTCGCAGTGCGAGGCGTTGTGAGCTTGTAGATCGTCTATTTTTGGCTAAAGTTCTCCTCAGAAAAGGGATGCTAGGGTTCAAGTGGTTGATGTAAAAAATGTATATATATATCATACAAAGATTTGGCGGACCCCCGGTAGTAACTCTGAGGACCCTCTAGGGGTCCCGGACCCCCTGTTGAAGACCCCTGCTGTAGGGTGTGTGGGTTGTATTTGGAATGGGAAAGTGACAAAGGGAACGCAGGACATTTCTGTCTTAGACCGTGCGTGCGTGCGTGCGTGCGTGCGTGCGTGCGTGCGTGAGTGCGTGCCTGCGTGTGTGCGTGCCTGCGTGTGTGCGTGCGTGCGTGTGGACTGAAATTGGGAGGATTGCAAAAGACAAAAAAATTGCTAAATACTGTTCTTTCTCAGCTATCATAAGCAGTTTGTCTATCTGGAGAAGATGATGTTTCATACTGTATATCCTTGTATATTTCATACTGCATCCAGTTTTATCTAGTTTGACCATAATGTAATTTTCTTCTGATCAGTGTTTGGCTCTATTATGTATGCGCTTTTTGTGCAGATCCAAATAAACGCATGTGTGTGTGCATGCGCGCATGTGTGTGTGTGTGCGTGGGTGCGTGCGTGTGTGCGTGCGTGCGTATGTGCGTGCGTGCGCGCATGTGTGCGTGTGTGTGTGTGTGTGTGGTTCTGTGAAAGGCTACTTAAGTCTGGCACTGCATGTGCTTTAGCTAGAGGATCATGCTTCAGAACAGGGAGTGTGATCTCACCAGGGAATCCCCTGTCGCCTGACTCCCATTTCTCTTCCCTCCCTCTCCCTCCCTCCCTCCCTCCCTCTTCTGCTTCCCACCGGGCACCTCATCGCCTCTCGTATCACCCACCGCCGTTTTGTTACTACTGTACGTGTGGTTCGCTTTGATTTACGCTGCATTGGGGTTAGCGCCCCTTCTGTTGTTGAGCCGTCCCACACTGATGACCTCACAGGCCTCATTGTTGTGTGGAAAGCACTGGTAATCAGGCACAAATCCTGCAAGAGCTAATGCACAGAACACCTGCTCTCTCTCTCTCTCTCTCTCTCTCTCTCTCTCTCTCTCTCTCTCTCGCTCTCTCTCTCTCTCTTTCTCGCTCTCTCTCTCTCTGCTTCTGTGTTTCTCTCACAACTTCAATAATTTATTGGCATGACAAAAGAACTCCCTCATGCACACACGCATGCACGCACGCACGCACGCACGCACGCACGCACGCACGCACGCACGCACGCACGCACGCACGCACGCACGCACGCACGCACGCACGCACGCGCGCGCGCTACACACACACACACACACACACACACACACACACACACACACACACACACACACACACACACACACACACACACACTTCCACGCCTGACTATATAGCCCCAATGTTTGTTTCTCCCGATCAACATCTGCAATCTGCTGTAGCAAAAGGGCAAGAGCTATTTCTGAGGTGAAAATCCTCTCGCATGCTGGTAGCGAGCTGCCAAGATAAAGATTTATGATACGGAGGGCAACGAGAGTGCGATCCATGGCCTGAGAGAGAGAGAGGCAGAGAGGCAGAGAGTGAGCGAGACAGACAGACAGGCAGACAAACAGACACATATATACATACAGGCGGAAAGCGACTGACAGTGACGGCGAGGGACAGACTTGCTAAGACAGGGAGACGCCAGTAGGAAACAGACAGGTTGGGTGGTGGATGAAGGTGAAAGGCGGACAGAAAAACTCACAGAGGTCTTTTCAACTGGTGCCCGGTATTACTTAAGTCTCAGAGACCCTGCCAGTGCCCATGGTTCCCAGTGCCACTCCAGCACAGTAAGGCTTTGTCCCACCGGTTCTCAACGGAGCTTAGGGCAGATCCCTCTGGCACGTACCCAGGC